>NC_136500.1:53587829-53680329 GCF_053919585.1 Euprymna scolopes
GCATTACATTGCCTCTGGCACTGATCAGCAATTTGAACCTTAACCAAAATAAGTTTCGAACGTCAAGGCGATCGTTCGATAATCGGTAGTAATCCAGAACGTGTTTGCAAAAAAGTTTGTCTAATAAATCCTCTGCAGATTCTGTCATATCTTGAGGCGCTCTTTATCTTCCGAACCTTTTCTACAAAAGCTAAGGGGAGCATGGTGGCACAATGATTACCGTCGTGGGTTATGCAATGAATTCGATTTTAGAATGGAAACAGTGTTAGAATCCTACCAATGTCGGGAAGGAAACTATGTGTGTGTATGGGAAGGTTAGGTTGTTCAATATCTATATATACACTTTTAAAAATACGTTAAATAAATATGTACACTTTTTTCTCTAAACTTATTCTTTTTTCTGAATTATTTAAGGATTAAGGAAAAACAGTTAACTAGGATCTGTTTTGATATTTTGTTCTTTGATTATTATTTTCCCTATACTAGGGGCTAAATGGTAGAAGCCCTTTCTTTGCGTAATAGTATTAGTGTTTAATATTAGTGCTGATTCCAAAAGTCTTCTTTTAGCTCTATCTATCACGTATTTTATAATTTTCGCATGACCTAAATTAAATGAATGGTCGTGTTCTGCACAATGGCAAAAGAGTGCATTTAGGGCGTTACCATTCCTTATATCTCTTCTGTGTTCGTAAAGTCTTAGTTTCAATTTACGCTGTGTCTCACCTAGTTTCCTTCCCGATATGGGTAGGATTCTAACACTGTTTCCTTTTCATTTTCATATGGTCTATGATCGTTTTCTTTTTTTGCATTTTTCCTTTTAATATCCTGAAGATGTCCTCTGCAATAGGAACGCAACGTTGATCATTTCATAAATTCATTCGGTTTTTCTTTTTTCAAAACAACATAATGTCAACCATCGCTGGTATTTTTATTTTATTTTTATTCATATATATATATATATATATATATATATATATATATATATATATACATATTTGTGTGTGTGTGTGTATATATATATATGATTTTCAGAATGTGAGAGATTGTATATAATAAATGCTACAGCCAACCAAGAGCCATGACAGTCAACGAACCGGAAATCCAAGACTCGAGTTTCGTCCTCATTTGGGCTCATCAGTTAGACACATCCGAACTCAGGATTCGAAACCTGGTGGCTCGGGTTTCGAATCCTGAGTTCGGATGTGTCATGTCATCGTTGACTGTATTGGCTCTTGTGGGCTGCGACATTGTTTGGCTGTGGAATTTATTATATATATATATATATATATATATATATATATATATATATATATCTTTGCTTTTCATTAAGACACTGTTTCCGAATCTACATAATCTTATCAGAAATACGATATGCAATAGATCAAGTATTATATACATATATATATATATATATATATATATATATATATATATATATATATATATATATATATATATAGCTTTGCACTGATGATTACCGAAAGGATGAAACACTAGTGTCTGTAATCAAAGTAATAATTTCTACCTAAAAATTGAAGTCACTCACTTAAGTTTACATGCTCAGATATAAATCTTATAATGATAAGATCACTCTCACCGTCTAGACATGTGAGCTTTATATAAATATTAGTTTGTAGAGTGATTTTTTAAAAAATCATTGAAAATTTTATGTCTATATATTTAATTGCTAGATGAAAGAGAATGTTTTTAAATTGCACCAAAATTTACATTACATAAAATAAATCCAAGGTAATTTTTGATTCAATTTCAATTAAATTTTTATACCTTACTTTGTAAATTTTATAAAAGTGCACTTTGAAGATAAATAAATTTCAAATTGATCCTTGTACCTTTATTTTTAAAGCATATAGTAAAAACATTTTGTTTAACAATTTTCATGCCTTGGATGAAATGCTTTTCTAACTTGTATCTTATCTTTTTAAGGTTGTATTTTAAAACTCTCCTTCTCTCTATTTCAGTTTGTATTTCTCCTCACACCACAACTCATTTCTGCAACATCCTCTTTGTATTATTACAGGTCTGAATATTCTCTCTGCTTCAGTTTGTATTTCTCCTCACACCACAACTCATTTTGGAACTCCCTCTTAGTATTATTACAGGTCTGAATATTATCTCTGTTTCAGTTTGTATTTCATCTCACACCACAACTAATTTTTGCAACCCCCTCTTTGTAATACAGGTCTGAATAATAAGAAAATCTGAATTTTTGTATGTTAATTTTATGTGAGTAAATGAAGTAGTTTATATATATATATATATATATATATATATATATATATATTAGTCCTCGCTCGAAAGAGCAGGACACAAAATAATAATAATAATAATAGAATAACAATAACAGAGACTTTCGCTGGCGAGGACTACTATTGACCGTAACCAGTTATACACTCTTTTTGAAATTTTTATCTCTGTTTTTCTCGTTATGTACTGAATATTTGTTAATGAAACCTATATGAAATATGTTCCAATTTAAAAGATTTTCTATTCTGAAAGAAGTTTTAAAAAAAATAATCTAAAAAGTTATTTTAAAGTTTTGTTTAATAATTTTACAATGTTAAACTGATTTGTTTTGCGAATTTCTCACTTACTGCCCTCAACCACGATAAACGTAGATATATTGGGCATTTATTAACTGTTGGAATTTTTGTTACAGAGAACTCAGCTATTTTTCCTTGCATAACTGACCTCATCACATCCAGAGAGCACCTATTCTTGGATAGGGGATCAGTAATTATTTAAATTCCTCATCCAATTTGGATTTTGAGCAAATCATAAGGGCACGGTGTGTTACAGTCCCGGAAATGTAAGTTTGTTCCATTTAAATATCTTGGAGACTATTCAAGTTCAGTTGAGAAGGCCTCCTCTTTGTAAACAGAACGAATGCTTCTTGGTTTTGAGCGTGATTAGTTTCTAGGATCTTCGAGTAATATAAGGTTGCGTTATTTTAATCGATTTCCACATATTTTTGTCCAGCCTTAACGTAACACAACGTAATTTTATTTTAAATTGTACCTATTTTCGATCCCCCCTTTTAAAAAAAATCCCTCGATACAGCTTTGAGACAACGAGGGCGAAACCGGTCAGCTGACTTTATCCTTTTTAATCTTCTTTTCGTCACCCCTTTTCCTTCATTTTAAAATGCTTTAATCATGAATTATACAAGTCTTCCCTTCATGATTGCGATATAGACACACACACACACACACACACACACACACACACACACACACACACATATACATATATATATATATATATATATATATATATATTAGTTTAGAACAGATTCACAACAAAATATCACAATCTGATCACACCGTTACATCGTTCTAATAGATCAGGTGACAATCCTACAATCCTTATGTTACGTATAGCAATGAAAATTTAAATAGCGGCAACATTTGTTGCTAAACGATGCATTTATCTTTGTAGATACAAAAATTAATTAAAATATATTTGTTACGTTTGATCAAGTTTTGTGTGTAAAAATGACATCAAGGGACATGTATGTTATGCTTAGATTACGAAGTAGACCTACTAGGAAATAAGCTCGATTTTTTAGAATAGGAGGCGAAAAAACATAGGCGGAGGTTACGTCACCCAGAAAATTGAGTGAGCAGCGTTTGCAATCAAGACAGTCATGTGTGAAAGACATGGGCTGATATAAATAAGACACCGTTTTGATTTAGAAATAATTACATTTCTGTTTTTCTGTATATCTCTCAATTTTATTCTCAATTCAATCTGAATTTGCGGCTCACTAGACGTTGCAAGCGATGTACTAAATCATTCCTTCCGTTTGCGATATAGTAAATTCGATGATTAATTGCAGAATTAATTTCGTAAGTAGAAGAATGTTTGAAATTTAGTTAAGCAATTGTTCCCAGTCCTCGAGGGTAAAGCAACACATGCACATATTTGCTAGAAAAACAGAAGGTATTATTATTTTTTTTTTAAGTTGATTTGATTGACTAGTCTAAATAAAGTGTATAGAACACCACGCTATAAGTATTACACGAAACGAAAAAATAAACATTTTATGACAATGATTCGACTTTATTAATCAATAATCTTTTTAAGGGATTTCAACGCTTTTTATATATAATTCGGTGTCTTTTTTGTAGAATGATTGTCGTTTGCCTAAAATTTTGACTACGACTTTTTCATTGGTGCCAGATCTCATGACTGGAGTTTTTTTTTTTTTTTAATAAAGATTTACAACCTGTTGTAGGGCATTCCCTTGGTAAAATAGCTCATTTTACTTCTTTATGTGTTACCGTTTCTTCTCTTTTTGTTAAAACAAACATTTTTTACATGGGGATCACCACTTATCAAGGCCCGAAGGCCACTCAGGGATAAGGGTTATTGCGTGTACAGTAATCAATGAGATAGTATTGTAGTAATCATTAGTATTGGGGGTTTTGATAGAGTGTCTTACTTAAGGGGGTGGTTTGTCAGGAGTTTGTTTATGTTGGACTTGAAGACGTCCAAGTTGTAATCAGGTGGGAAACAGGCAAGCGGCAGAGAGTTCCATTGGCGTGCAGTTCTAAGAAAAAATCTTTGCTCATGGAATGCTAGCGATAACATAATATTATATAATATTCACTATTGATTATTGTTTCTTTTTCATAGTAATCGATAAATATAATACTTTGCACACGTTAAAATACTAAAACCCAAACCCTGCCTACTTATGTTTGCGTCGTTGATCTCTTTGTATGCTGATGTCTACGCAATTGACTGCCAATTTGACTTCGGATTGAAGTGCTGGATTCGCATTTCAGCCATTGTCACATATTGACACAAAAGTCCTTTTTGATTCGTTCAAACTATTGCAAACAACATTCTGAATCGTCGAGACGTTGCGTTCGATCGACTGAGATTAAAAACAGCACCAACTTTGAATAAAGCACCAACTTTGAATACCCATTTTGACATATGCTCATGCTAAATAATGAATATACAGTTTCCTGATATATTCAACTGCTTTGCAATCAAATATACAACTTCAAATTACGGTTGGACAAAACCAGTTTGTGAACTTTTTTCGTGTCTTTCGGGACAACTGCCGAATTTTGATTCATCGATCGCTTTTCAAGTAAACATGCCACTGATCAAAATATATTTATGATGAAGCATGGTCCAGATAACACTTGTCAAATACTTTCCTCGCTTGAAGAGCACTTTTTTTTAAATTAGAAAGTAATGCATTATCCTTATGCACACTTGCTTTACTGATATTTGTAAACTAATAATCTAGGATTATAATCAGGATTCGGTTCTGGGGTTCTGGAAGGAGTGAGTCACTCTCTCGACAACAGCACGTTTCTGTCCTCTTCTTTTCCAATCGACCACACCTGGCCTCTCGCCACCGCACAATCCGAACGTCAGCAATACAAAATTCTTTTCAAGAGAAGATGCTCACGACTCTTTTCTCTCTGCTGCCCCAGGGAAGTTTTCCCTGCTTTTATATCCTCCTATCTAGAAAAAAAAAGGAAGAGACAGGAAAAAAATAATAGCTTCTCCCATCATGCTCTGCCTTCCCAAGATACCCTTCGCGTATGCAAATGCGCTGGCCTTCCTTTCCTTCTTCTTTCCCAAAGAGCGATGCAGATACGCCCGGTGCGTTTCTTTTTTTTTTTTTCTAACCATACACCCCACAAATAATCTGATGCGGTGTAAATTTCGACGTGTCATTTAATGGCTAGTACTTTATAAAAATCGTATGGATTTTTATTCGCATTATTATGCCAGAACCGAGAATTATTGATATGGTGATGCGTTGATTTGATAAGCATAAGATGGTTTCATAGACACCTACAAAATTGTTCTCAGTCTTGAAAACTACCAAGATTTGTGCGCAGAGAAAAGGGAGGGAAAATTGAATGGTGTTACTTGAACCGATTGAACAATTGATGTAAATGTACGAGGGGTGTAATGCCCCTGACCCACTTCCCATAGTAGTAGAGCAACGAAACTTGGATCAGTTATTGGTCTTTCTCTATATAGGAACCACTCAGAGTTATGCATTTCTCCCATAGTTTACTGCAGCTCTGGAGACCGTTTTTGTAGAACACTCCAGGTTGGTCCTCCAACCACAACGTGACTTCAGAAATCAAAGCTGCATCATCTGGGAAACGCTTTCCTTTCAAAAACAACTTCATGGCTGGGAAGAGGTGAAAATCAGAGGGTGCAAGGTCAGGAGAGTAGGGATGATGGGGGAGGCTTTCATAACCACACTCTCGTGCTTCTGATCTGGCGACATGCGAGTTGTGGACGGGTGTGTTGTCCTGCAGGAGGATGGTATCTTTGCTGATCTTGCCCCGCCTCTTGATTTTGATAGCTTCTCTTAATTTTCTCAAAAGTGAGCATAATAGGCTCCTGTAATTGTGGTACCCTTTATCAGAAAATCTGTCAGAAAACTGTGAGCATGACCTTGCCAACGGAGGGCTGCACCCTTGCCTTCTTTGGAGGTGGCGAGAGTCCAAATGCTTCCACTGCATTGACTGGGCTTTGGTCTTTGGAATATAGTGATGGACCCAGGTTTCATCCTATGTAATAAATCTTTTGAAAAACTTTGACTCATCTTCTTGGCACATATCCAAATTCATCCTCGAGCATTCGACGCGTTCTCGCTTCTGGAATGGTGTGAACAACCTTAGAATCCATCTGGCAGACACCTTATGCATATGTAAATGGCCATGAATGATAGTTTTCACAGACCCTGTACTAATCTTAACATCTTGGGCTATTTGGCGAATAGTAATGCGTCGACCTTCAAAAATGGCAGCCTCAACTTGACGGACAGATGCCTCATCAATGGCAAAAGGGGGGAGATCAGGCCTCGGAGCTTTTCTCACAGACTTCCGGCCATGTTTGAATTCACGATGCCAGCGTTTTACAAGGTCATATGATGGGGCATTATCACCATAAGTTTCGTTCCTTTCATCAAAAGTCTCCTGTTGTGTGCATCCTTTCAAATACAAAAACCGGATCACTGCTCGACATTCAAAAGGCTCCATTTCACACCTGACTCAGTTCAAACTCCTGTAAAAAAGAAACCACAATTAGTTCAGAGCTGCAATTTGCCACATAACCCGTAGAGATATAAATCATTGCACATGCCAAATTTTAGCTAGATCAGGCAACTGGAAGTGAGCCAGGGGCATTACGTATTGCACACCCCACGTATTGTATGTGTAAATAATTACATAAGGTAAACTTAGAGATGTGTGTGACAGTTTGCTTTTACGCATTTGAGAAGTGGAGGATAAGAGAGATTACTTTTTGCGCGTGAAGCCTCATCAACTGGAATTTTAATCAGATGTTTTGCACTCGATCCACGGAACTTTTAATCAGATTTGCCGATCAATTAGAATTGAACTACATTGACATTGTATGGGCTCTGATAATCAAAATATATGAGCGCCATAACGTCTCCTATTTAATTTTTCCGACCGAATAGATCAAATGGAAGTGCAAAGTGCATTGTTATGATGACGGAATTTCATCTCCCCGTTGCAAATATTCACGTCGAAGGACTCTTAAGAAAGCAACCCCTATCATGGGCGTGCGTTAGAAGCAGAGATGCGTCATTGGATTCGTGGTAAAAATACACTAAAAATGACGAGAGTAATGTCACTGATAAAGTGGGCTCCAGACTTTTATAACCGAAGCATCAAAAGAAGCTGAAAAAAACTCTATTCATAATGGTGATCACTATGTAGAAAAATTAATTTGCAAGCACAAAATCGCTCGTAGCTGTTCAACATTTTGTGTTAAAAAATAGGAGTCTGTATTTTGGAACGGCCCTCACATTATAAAAGTGCGCTTCGGACCCTCATGCACAGCCATCGTCCATCGCTTGGATGCTGTTCCGTATGCCTGCTTCCCATCTGACTACAACTTGGATGTCTTCAAGTCCAACGTTAACAAATTCCTAATGACCCTCCCCCTTAAGTAAACACTTCATCAAATCTCCACACTAACGTAATATACTTGCAATAACCCTTATCCCTGAGTGGCTTCCGGGCCTTGATAAGTGGTGACCACCGTGTAAAAAAAAAAAGTGCAGCTTGAGAGTATTTTGATTATGCAGGAAAAAAATTCTGAAGCGGAAAATGGTCGTTTGTTTTCATGGTACCACTCTCGTCATCAACTTTTTCAGGAAAAAGTAGTTTTTTTCTTTGGAGGCATCCTTACAAGCGTAATTAGATAAATAGACTCCTTCAATATCGACAAAATTTAAAGTCTAAAAGGGTTATGAAAAACGGAGACGAAGAACATGTAAATAGCGATGGGAGGTTAAACGACTTGATCTAAATGTCTAATTACGAATGACTAGTTTTTCGACGGTTTCAATAGGTAACAGTGGAGATAAGCAACCCTCCCCAATACATGACCTCATGGTATGCGTCTCAAATAGCCTCTGATAACCAGATCCAGCTCCTGGGATTCTCGTATCGTTTAGCTACTAAAGCCAGCGAAACTGTTTATACTAACAGGGAGAAAAATCAAAGGCGGTTTACTGGCGCCTTAAAACTAGTCACTTCGGGCAGGTGGGTCTCGTCAACTTTAAATGGTAGTTCACCTAGGAGTAGTCAACTAATTCAAAACTTCCGCTGCCTTGCGGGATTACCTCGCCAGAGGAAAGTCTAAGGGAGTAACCCCCAATAGAAAATCCGGAAATTGAGCCCTTAAGGCGGCCTGGCTTTATATTTTCATCACCGACCAATATACCTATATTGCACCGATAGAGCGTTGTTTTGGCTTCAAACATATATAATACGTATTTATTTTATAATGCGTATAGGAGTTTTACAACTAAAATGAATAGAAACATTATAACAGCCTATGCAATGAACCTGTGTTCTTGTACTAGCACAGTATTACGGCCGCGAATAGAACTAGTATATATAAGCATGTTGCTGCATATGCAAAGTACGCAATCAATGGTAATCTGTTGACACAATATCGAAGGAATATGGTGGGTGGTACAAAACTTCATATTCCAGTTTATGAAAGTTTATTCAAGGTACATGAAAATGATACAATGAACAAAACTGAAGACGGCAGAGTCGGGGAGAGACTCATTTTGCCTGTGCTATTAATTTGTAATACTGCGCTAGTTAATTTAAGTAGAATGTTCTGCTGTTAACACATTCCCGTACGCATACACCTATATTACTATTGGCTCACATGGAGCTTTCACACAAGTCAACAAACGATCGGTTTGGAGACCTGTGGTGTACTCTGGAAGCTGAGTGACAACAAGTCTCCCCAGACGACATCCAACTCTTTCCACCGCCTTTGATAGCATTTGCAAATAAATTTGCGTCATCGCAACAGCCTCATACTATTGATTTCTCGCTGGTAGTGGCCATTGGTTTATAATGGAATTTGAGTGGCACTAAGCCTCCCCACGATCCCAGTTCTCTTCGCGCTTGTCCAGCGGAGGTCTGGCTAGCGCTCTCTCCTCGGTCTTTCCATCCTCCTTGACCCCTCTCGGCACTTTTCTATTGGGGGAGACAATGGGGGCTGCATGATGGTGGTGTAGAACTTGTTGATATGCAGCTTCGGCGTTCTTCATTTCCTGTAACGCTTCTTTGTTATATTGTCTTGTGTTATTCCCCACATTCTAGGGGTTTCCGTAATATTTCAGCCGTTTTCTAATTAATCAAATACTTAAATATTTATTTTAATTAAAAATTCTTTCAAATACTTTTACGTGCATAAAAGTTATCCATACACATGTTTCTGGGTATCACCCATCATCAGTAGAGATACGACAAGTGAATATTCATATCATTCGATTATATACCCGACACAGACACAGTTAGTCAATCAAGAATCATATCACTCTATCTAAAAACATATAAGATATTATCTAATATATATACTCAAGAGTCAAAATATAATAAAAAAATATATTCTTTTGTCATAGCCTTCGTCATCAGTATGGCTACACTTTCTGGTGAGGAATCGAACTCACAATTGCAAAATTAGCAGTCTAGCGTTTTACCTCTGAGTCATGTCAGCTTTTATGCACAAGTTTTTGTGATTTATTTTGTATTAACGATATAAGCAGTTTTGAAACGTTGCTTATTAGTATCTAATTTTCGCTTCCTAGGAAGTGAAGAGGTTATCTCCCCTTTTTGTTTTGCGTCACCCATTATTGACGGGTGTTTTTTTAATTTACTTTTTATTATTTTTATTTATAAAATATTCAAATCTTTATTATATATATATATATATATATATATATATATATATATATATATATACATATATACATATATACATATATATATATATATATATATATATATATATATATATATATATATATATAAGCCTGAGGAATCCTAGAGTGGATGAAACGCCGAATATTCAGTGTAGCTTAATCGTCATATATATTTTATAAATTACTAACTAACTCTACCTACGTATTGAGCACTTTTGAAGTAAATACTTAAAGTTTGCGCATAAATCTATACTTTCGTATATTAATTTTATTTGAGTAAATGAAGTATTTCATGAATGCGGGTCAGAGACAGAGACGGGTCTTTTTTTTTACATGGGAGTCACGACTTATCAAGGCCCAGGAGCCACTCGGGGATAAGGGTTATTGTGTGTACAGTAATCAATGGGATAGTATCGTAGTAATAGTATTGGAGATTTGATAAGGTGTCATTACTTAAGGGGGCGGTTCATCAGGAATTTGTTTGTGTTGGACTTGAAGACATCCAAGTTGAATGGGGGTGACAGGCAAGCGGCAGAGAGTTCCATAGCCGTGCTGTTCTAAGAAAGAAAGCTTTGTTCATGGAATCTACGTTATGATTTAGGCACGTATTAAGAGTGGGGAAAATTATTGACAGTGGTTTCAGCTAGTCGGGTGTTTTTCGTGAAAGATTGGCGAGGGAGGACCAGAGAATGGAGCTCAGACGAGAACTTGTCATGGAAATAACGATAAAACAGAGACAGGCTCGCAACGTCTCTTCTGTGGGAGAGAGGTTGCAGGGAAGAGAAAAGGGCATCACCCACTAAGCCACGAAGTCTATTTTGTACTCTGTCAAGGCAGGATAGGCTGTTTTTAGTAGCTCCCGCCCAGATGTGGCAGCAGTACTCCATCCTTGGACATACTTGGCTTTTATATAGATAGAGAATTGCATCATTAATAAGATATCTTCTGGAGCGATAGAAAGATCCCACCATTTTCCCGGCGACCTTAGCCACAGACTTGATGTACGTGTTCCATTTCAGATCAGGAGTAAAGGTCAAACCCAGAAGCTTATCAAAACATGGGGCCTCCCCTAGACGAGAACCATTCATTTCAATCGATGCCAGATGGGGATCAGAGCGTTTATGATGCAATGATAGGAGTTTGGTCTTAGATGCATTAAAGGTAACCAGCCACCTCTCCTCCCACTGAACCACGTGCTCAAGATCTGAGGAGAGAGAATCAGAGAGAACGTTGTCATTTGCGGCCTTTGATGTATTGCTATAGATAGTCGTGTCATCAGCATAGATGTCAACGAATGATATGTGTTTTGGGAGATCATTTTGTGTCATTGAATATCTTCTTACGCGGAAAAAAGCTGAACCGATCAACATTCATCTGTGCCATGTGAACATTTACAAAACCGATAAAGTTAGGAGATTGCTTCGTCGATTTCAAAGTGGCAACAGAGATGTGAGTGACAAGGCATTAAAAGTGTATTGAGACTAGTGGTTATTATGTAGAAAAATACATTGTGGAGCCTAAAAGGTTGCTCGTTTCAATGTGTGCGTGTGTGTGTGTTTCAGGTTAATATAATTCAGAAGTAAAAGATTCAATGAATTTAACAAGGTTTATACAAGAGTGCTCAATAGAGCAGGATATATGTTTCATTTAATTTTTACATAAACATTTTTTTATCATTTGATCTCTTAATTATTGTATTTATATAACTGTTTTTGGGTTATTATAATTTCATCATTGATTTTCCTTATAACTTTATTATAATTTTGGAAAGTGACTCTTTTATTATGAATTCTTCATATTAAAACATATTTGCAGGTACGCGTATCTGTATTTGTTTAATAACATAGTTGCTTTTTTTTATTTATGTATATTTGAGTATATACAATTTTGTTCATTTATGACTATATTTGTACTATTATGGTTATTATACATATATATTAGTTTATTTGTATGTGTATTTATGATTTATATATACACACACACATATATATATATATATGTGTGTGTGTGTGTGTGTGTATTATTTTACAACCTCAGAATAATACCTTAGTCCATTACAATTGTTTCTCCAGACAAGGTTTTCCCTGTCTGTTTCTTCAGATGGTAAAAGCCAAAATGAGAAGACAAGAGGATATGATTTTTTGAGGACACGTGTGAATATTAAGAAAGCAAGAGAAATATATCGAAAGAAAAAATATAATTAAATAAAAAAATTAATGATATTAAGAAAGAGAAGATCGAAAGAAAGAAAAAGAAGGAAAGAAAAGAAATATAGATATGTGTCATTGACAAAATCAGTTGAATTAAAAACGTGACGGGTGAAGGTTAAAGTATATTGCAATAAATTAAAACGTGTCAACAGAGCAGACGTAGTTTGAGTGGGAAGGGTTTATATAAAGTAAAAAACTGAAAAGTGTTTCGTGGATGTTGTTCATAACTGCAATATTTGTTACATGATAAGGGCTGCCCCCTTTTCATGTAACTATAAAAATAGGGGACCAGTAAACCGATGATAGGTAGTCCCGAGGCAATCACATATAGCTTAATGAAGTAAGAGACAGGCAAAAATATGCCGTAGATTACGTAAGAAAGATATAACCTTGTATTTTTTTAGAGACGCATGAATGTGGGATATATCTGCTGGATCTTGGAAGCTCTGGTGAGAGAAAAGAAAAATCACAAAAAAAATCGGGCAATTACAAAGAATTTAGACGCAATTAAGGTGTGGTGGCGCAAAAGGTGTTAGTTACTTAGGGGTGATATTTCTAAATCCTCGTCGAAGTTTCAAGAATCCAAGCAAGGAAATCCGAGTGAATCCGTATGAGAGAAAAAAGGTATATCTTAATAGTTAAAGCCAACCAAGAGGATTGGTTATGAGCTTTGGTATGTCCCGTATAAGATAGTTATAGAATAAAAAACAAAGCCATACTTGATAAGACTAACCATACGGAAAAAGACGATTAGGACACTTTTGGGACGAAGGGAATCGTCCGTTTCGAGGGAGGTGGAAACCTCTAGTCTGCGGCATATGGGTAACTGGAAAGTAGCTGATGTGAATCATAGGTAAAGACCCTACACCCAAAAAGTAAATGCCAAGAAGATCAGAAAGGTTCTGATCTTATAAAAATATAATAATTGTGAAGTCGGCCGAGGAGGGCTGACTGAAAGAGATCTTTTTTTAGCCTGATCTTTCCTAGCTGTGTGGTTGTGTAAATCTAGAAAAAAATGTACTAAATTTAAAAATGCATATATTTTTTTGTGAAATATGGAAGGGAGGGATGTTACATGATAAGGGCTGTCCCCTTTTCATGTAAGTATAAAAATAGAGAGATTTAGTTAAAATGAAAATGAAATAGAATAGACGAAATTCGAACCTCGTAAATTAGGTTTAGAAATAGATTACGAGAGAGAATTAGAAAATGGAATGTAAAACAAACCATTGTTTAGCTTAGAGATAAAATAGTTTCAAGAAAATAATGTGCGCTGTCAATTCTGTTATGAAAATTCAATTGAAAAAATGCAACTACAAGATAATATAATAAAAATGTTTTAACATATTGGAAAAATAGGTTATTGGGAATATAGGTTAAAATTCCTTTTGTAAACAAAGGAAAAAGTTTTGGACACGCATTTCCAGAACACGTGAAAGAAGACACATGTTTATTGCATTTTAACATACGTCCTATATAACTTATATAAAAAAGCTGTAGAAGTTTTGAGTAGGATAGCAATTTTATGGTAGATAGTTAACATACGTCTAGTTACTTACATTTAATATATATCGTACTATTTATATTGGGTTTGCGACAATTATGTGATAAAAGTTACAATTACAAAAAGTTAGAAATGATTTCTAACACTTCAGAGAGATCGGAAAGATAAAAACCATTGATAAATAGTTACCTCGCGAATTGAACGACAACCGAAAGAATCGCCGTTATGAAGTGCCATCTTCCCTTCTTTTACGCAACAACATCGACCCGTTTGTCGACTGGGCTGTTACTTCCGATGATAGATTGTTTGTTTTTGTTTTGTTGCGACATCCACAGACGCTCAGCTCAGTGGTTAGACGCCGACGAGGCTTCACGTCACTTCCCGAATTCAGAGTTGCACCAAAAGAAGGTCATGCTGACTGTTTGGTGGTCTGAAACCGGTCTCATTAGAGTTTTTCTTTCAATGCAGAGGAAAATATTACGGCGGAGAAGTAATGTCAGAAATTGGATGAAATACATCAGAAACTTCGGCAACAACACCCAGCATTAGTCAACAGGAAGGCTTCATTCTCTTCCCCGACAATGCTCGATCGCACGTTGCTAAACCTATCCTGCAGAAGTTGGGAAGAAACTCTCCCTTATCCGCCATACTCTACAGACCTCTCATCTACCGACTACCACTTTTTCAAGTATTTTGACAACGTTCTGTGTAAGAAATGCTTCAAAACCTAAGTGATATTGAAAACGCTTTCAGCGACTTCATCGCCACAGGACGCAAGATTTTTACGTTGCTGGCATAAATACACTTGTTTTGCGTTGGCAAAAGTGTGTTGATCCTGATGGTGCTTATTTCGATCAATAAATTTTTGTTTGAGCCAAGATATGTTCATCTGAATTTCACAGTTAAAAACCCTAAGAAGTTTCTTGTCAACCTGATAGCTGGTTGAAACATACTCATCTATGTGTAGCGATACTTAAATATTTATGTAAAAATAATATATATATATATATATATATATATATATATATATATATATATATATATGCACACTCTAAGAGAAACGCGTTACGTTGTTGGGCATTGAATGCAGATCACTAATACATACTTTTCAATGTGTTCCTTAACACATATTACGTATTTTTTTTTATTGTTGCATTGCTCCGGTTTCGCCTCCGTAATATATGCTGAAGAAGCAGAAATCTTGGAGAACTATATGACTTGGTGTCTTATGCATATTTCATTAAACTCAGTTGTTAGAACTCACGTATTTGAAGTTTTAAGGAGGTCCTATCCCCATTGGTCACTTAAAATGGAGCAAGTTGATATTCAGCACGATAACGTAGAGCTTCGGTACCACTTTCAGAGAATTTTATACATATACATATCGTTAAAATAGGCTACATTTCAAGTGATTCGGTCGAGTGCCTTTCCACGAAGGGTTTATGCATAAAAATAGAATATATTTTAACATTTTAACAAAGTTATAATTCATAGACTTCTTAGAAGCTTACTTTAAGATTTAAGAACTGATCTATTTTTTTTTACACAGTGATCACCACTTATCAAGGCCCGGAAGCCACTTAGGGATAAGGGTTATTGCAAGTACATTACGTTAGTGTGGAGATTTGATGAAGTGTTTACTTAAGGGGGCGGTTCATTAGGAATTTGTTAACATTGGACTTGAAGACATCCAAGTTGTAGTCCGGTGGGAAGCAGTCAGACGGAACAGAGTTCCACAGGCGTGCAGTTCTAAGAAAGAAGCTTTGTTCATGGAATCCGCGTTTTGATTTAGGCACAGATATAGAGTAGGGGAAATTTTTCACAGTGGATTCAGCTAGACGGGTGTTTTTCGTGAAAGATTGGCGAGGGGGGACCAGAGATTGGAGTTCAGACGAGCACCTGCCATGGAAATAACGATAAAACAAGGATAGGCTCGCAACGTC
This sequence comes from Euprymna scolopes, assembly GCF_053919585.1. NCBI lineage: Eukaryota > Metazoa > Mollusca > Cephalopoda > Sepiida > Sepiolidae > Euprymna > Euprymna scolopes. The sequence goes on from NC_136500.1 coordinate 53,603,754, forward strand.
TCTTCTGTTGCTTTTCCATGTCAATTGTACATCAGAATGCAGTTTGGATTTGATGTGAACTGTCTAATATTTTCTCCTGGGAGAATACCCAAACATAAAAACACACACACACGTTCAGTTATGTATATAATAGCTATATCCAAACGAAATTAATTCAATATAATGAATTAAAAGCAAAAAAAAAAGAATGAAAACGCTTGCTGACCGTTTCCTATTTAGCTCTACAGAGCTTAATCACGATTAAAAAAAAACTAATATTAAACTGGAAATATGGCGGAGAACAGAAAAAAGGGAAATAATCAAACAGAAACCACACTACGCCCTAAGCATTTTCTTTTTTCTTGCAAAGAGAAGGTTCTAAAGGCAGCGTAAATAGTTTCTTGAAATTCCAGATGAAAAGCAAATGCAACCTGCTCATAAAAAATAAGTCGATACTAAACTTATTTATAAAGTGTTAACAGATGGCCGAACCGTGGGTATTATTCAGAACATCTGATGGTGATTAAGTTACATGTCGAATCTTATATGGACTATGTTGTTTGGCACGTTAGTCCAATCTTTGTGATGTCCGCAAACCTCAATTACATTTAAATGAATAAACAGTAGAGTTATTAGGACAGGGGCACATCTTTTCGGATTGAGGACAACCTAGATCAGTGAAAAAACAAACATGTGAATTAGATGCAAAATAATACTGTTAGGCAGTCAGTGATATTTGTTTTGCAAATCTGTAACTTATATTACCTAGCCGAGGTAGGCGGAGAATATAGGACATTTGTCTACTGAAGTTTCTGTAATTTTATAAAAATTAGAAGCTTTATGCACCATTATTACAAAATATCTTAGTGATACATTTAATCTCGTCATCCAGATAGCGCTTTGAACAAAGTATTAAAACATAATGTCTTAATATAATTATTTTTTTTATTTTGTGAGAAAAAAATGGCCCAATGTGGGTAAAGACAAGTAAACGTGGATTTACAGTAGACAGAAGTGAAAAAACTTGAAGAAGTCTTAGAGTTAGCTTTTGTACTCAATACTTCATTTTTCTACACAGCAACGACTATTATCAATGTACTTCATCCTAGAATTCAACGACGCATCTCTGCTTCTCCTGCACGTTCATGAAAGGGGTTATTTCTTAGAGGTTTACACCGTCAATATCTGCAACAGAGATCTGAAACGTTCAGAACATGAATGCATAAGTTCAGAAGGCATTACTTTTTCAATGCCCCAGCTCAATCGTATATATATATATATATATATATATATATATATATATATATATATATAACACTGTTATTCAGTAAGGCACGCTCTAAAATACGAGGTGCCTTTTTTCGTATGGGCACTTTTATTGATAGTACACAACATATTAAACTCTAGTCTACTTCAAAGTAATATCCTCCGGTTGCAATGTACCACAAATTCTAGAACGCCTCATAGAAGTCATCTTGTGTGAGCGTGTCAATGACCCTCGTCACAGCCTTTTCCAGATCCTGAATTCTCTCATAACGACAACCTCTAAGAGTTTCCTTCAGTTTATGGCATAACTAAAAATCACAGGGAGAGTGAGGATCTGTCTTGATTCCCATCTTGGTAAATTAATCTGTGATATTATCTGAACACTCCAGGAAAAAAACTTCGCGTAAATCTTTTGCATGTTCAGTTCCTCACGAATATTTTCACAGTTCCCACACTGACATCAAACTATACACTTATTGACTTTAGAGACACACAACAGTCTTTATTCACGAAATTCCTTTATTTGCCCAATTAAATCTGATGTTCTGACATTCTTACTTCTCCGACACCTTTGATCACCCCTCACAGACTGCCTTCCTTGGATCTCTAATGTCACTCAAAAAAACTGCTCGATTCATACAAGATGGTCAAAAAGCAGTCTGAAGCATTCAATACGTTTCTGTGACATTTTTTCCCCAAACAGAATTTATTTGCATATCGTTCTTCTAAATTCTCCTCATGTCCAGCTTGCATTTTGGAAATTCACCAGATGTGAGAATCAGGTTTTAGTAGGGGGTATTTCAATTCCTGCTGTGGCTGTTACTTTGAACTTGAAATTATACAATTCGTCAGTCATGTTGTCATAAGGTGTACAACAATAACATACTGAATTTTCAAAAGTCTCGAGACTTATTGAAGGTTTCTCGTGTTTCTATTAAAATATCAGATGAAATATAACACACACACGCATATATATATATATATATATATATATATATATATAATTGGCTATATATATATATATATATATATATATATATATATATATATATATATAGCCAATTAGAGTAATGACCTTGACTGTTGTACGTTTCGATCCTGGCTTGATGTAGTTGCCTGACTAGCCGCACTGATGAGACAGCACTGATGAAACAGCACTGTATGTGGATGCCTATAATGCTCCTTATCTTGAGTTGAGTCTACTGGGAAGTGATACACGAATTGCCATTAGTGTATAAGGCGATGCTCTTTGTGTAAACAAATCGAGCTTAGGTATTTCGGACGATGTGAAAACATCGTTAATTCACAGCCCGCACAGTAGCAGCCAATTAGCGTAATGGATAGAAGCCTTGACTGTCGTACGGGCAGTAGGGTTTTTATCCTGGCTTGAGGTAGTTGCCTGTCTAGCCGCAATGATGAGCTGTGATACAGCGAAACAGTACTGTATGTGGATTACTATATATATATATATATATATATATATATATATATATATATATATATATATATATATACATATATAGAGAGAGAGAGAAGAGAAAGAGGGATAGGGAGAGAGAGACAGACAAACAGAGAGAGAGAGAGGGTGGGTGGGAGATGGCAGGTTGTATTAGGTCAACATCATCCCCCCTCGATGCATATCTTTGTGGTAATGTTTATTCCACCGATTCCCTTTGTACTTTTATTTACGTATTTACTTTTTCTTTGATTTTTTTTTCGCTGGTATAGTTTGTCCTTTTTTACCTATCGGAACAGAGTCATTTTATGTTGTTTTGTCGGCGCCGCCTTTTTGTTGTTGTTTTAGTTATTGTTTTTGTTTTTTTGTTTTTTTAGCTTTCCTATTTTGTTTTCGGTACTTCTAATCTTTAAAACTAGCAGTAAAATAAATCCAAGACAAAGACTTAGTCAATACTTCCGGTATGAACCCTAATCGTCCCACACCCCGAAAAACAGGTAAGTTAGTGCAAAAATTTCAAACTTATTTCTTCCTATTGTATTGTGACCATAATTATTACTTTAGTATCAATACGTTTGTTTTTCTATACCTTTGCTTTTTGGAAAATTACCGCCCGCGTGTCAAATCCGGCCCATAGAACGATTTTGTTCTAACCGCGAGTTAATTAAGCAACTTGTGAAATCTGTGCATCTATTTAAGATTTATGCGGTACAGATTAGTGTTCCGACCAAAGAAATGTTGATGTATGTGACCCTATTATTTCAACCCTAAGCATGATATTGATGCACAAAAAAAAAAAAAAAAACTCTTAAAATGTGTAGCTGCTATTTAAATCTTCCAGGGTTAAAGTCCTGTTCCAAAATGACGCACAACTAATTGACCGACGTATATTGCTACTTTTACAAGTGCATGGTCGCGGCCACTATCTGCTTCAATCGTATAATTTCGTAGTTTGTGCGTAGAATGCGATATACTTGTTCGATATTATTAATTTTCATTTTATTAAACTAAAAGTATGGCTTTTAAAATACTTATTCAGATATAAAATTTAAAAAAAAAAAAAAAACAATATTTGTTACATTTGGTTCTCATAACCTCAAAGCAAATAATACACTTCACGTTAAACGGATAATAGTTTGATCTAGCAGGACCCGTGCAAATTCAACAGAATAAGGAATATATTTCACTAACCTGGGTGCCCGGCGTTACTCGGGTGTTTGTAGGTGTGTGTGAAGCAAAAAAAAAGTTGTGGTAGGCAGACAGGCTCGAACCCGTGACAAAAAGGCGAAAAAGAAAATGGAGATGGGTGCTGGTTGAGTAAAAGAATTAAAAAAAAAGAAAAAAGGAAAATTGCGAGCGCAAAAAAAAGTGCAGGCAGGCTCGAACCCGTACCGTTAAGGGGGAAAATAAAGTTAAAAAACAAAACATGATGCGTTAGATGTTGCGCCCATGCCTAAGCGAAGCGACGTAGGTTTAAATAAGGGCTAGACGATCGGAAAAAGGTTATGACTTTCGAAAATATCGGCGAAAAATCGCCCCCTCCCAGTAATAAAGTGTTTAGTTGTGGGTGAAGGAATTAATGTTTTTTGGTTAATTTTTCGATATTTGTCGTCTGAATGGTCGAGCTTCAAACTGACACCGATCTCGGTAAATTCCGTTACCTCTGTCGAAAGTTACATACATACATACATACATACATACATAATGATTGCAACGTCTTGTCAAACGAGTGCCACTCCCTCAGACTCTTAAAGTTCATGAGCCCAAAAATGACTTTTTTTCTAGTCCTACTGGTGAATTCACACGCTCAAGCAGGCATGACACTAAAGACGGTCGTTGAGATCAATTATTACATGCTTCCAGCATTTCAAGCCTTCATGCGTCACGACTTTTCAATCGCCACAGGACCATTTTTATAGACAAATGCCTGAGGGAGTATCTATACATAGATGATGTTACAGAGTCTTAGCTTTGTACGACAGCTAAGTCTCTCTCTGTCGGTTCAAAATGTTGAGATCCAGCAACAAGAAAGAGCGAGATAGCCAGCAACAAGTTAAACTGCAGACCAGCTTAATGCAGGTACTGGTCTCCCGCTTTATGGTTTTTTAAATCAAAGATTTACTTCTCTTAGAAAGGTTGCCTTCACCACGGCTTACAGGAGTCCTCTCCACCCCAACCCACACATACATACACATAAACACACATATACATACATACATACATATATGCAGGCATACATACATACATTTAAACAGACAGGTGAGATTAATGTTATAGAAGATTACCAAATATGTTTTATAAATCTGACGGCAAAATGAATAACGCACAAAAAAGAGTTTATTAATATTTCTATGAAAATAGTGTCTATTGTATTTAAAATATAAAACTAGCCAAAATGACATAAATACCCAGAAAGTAATATTGTACTATGTGTTTCAATAATTCAAATAATAAAATGACATTATAAGAGGGGCAATCTTTAATTTACTACTTTAGTTCGGCACCAATATTGTTTTGTCTTTGCCCTTTTTCTTTCAACTGTTTCTCTGTTTTACGTATGATTTCGTTGAGACATTTCATCGGTGAACTGTTGCAGGTTGAAATAAGCACCAGTTCATTTCTCACACCATTACAAAAAATATTATATACTAGAGGGACCGGTGGAAATTCCACAAGCGACTCATTCATATGTAATATATTCATGTTGGCATTCTGTACATATTCAGCAAAAATAGAGAAGCTCTGCTATTATTGTAGCTATTTTGTTAACACTGCAAAAGGATTTATCCAAGCTACCAGGGACGTTCAGCGAAGCCAGGTCGAAAAACATGCTTAAATATGATATTTTAATCATTGCAGATTTCATATATATTATTATAGAGTTAATGTTCTATCGATTTTTATATATTATTTAGTTGCAATTCCAAAAATAAAAATTTATATGTATATTACTTGGTTTCATCAGCTTGAACCCAAACCGAATCTCAAAGTTATGAATATATATATATGTATATATATATATATATATATGTGTGTGTGTGTGCGTGTGTGTGTGTGCGTGTGTGCCTATGTGTGTGTGTGTGTGTGTGTGTGTGTGTGTGTGTGTGTGTGTTAAGTATGAGAGTTCATATAGAAACGTTGTTTTAATTTGAATAAAATAAAATACGCATCAAGTGCGCTTGAAAGCCAAATCACAACGTAATATTAGGAAAATAAACAAATATTTTACTTGTTTGAAATTTATCACAAATATATTTCAGAGGTAGACTCCATCTTCAGTGTGTTGTTTTGTTTCTTTTTTTTTTCTTCTTCCTTGCCATGTTACAAATTTGGGGAAAGTTGTATTTTGAAATGTTTGAACTGTGCGTATGCAACAACACACTGAAGATGGAGAATACCTCTGAAATATATTTGTGATAAATTTCAAACAAGTAAAATATTTCTACATGGACTCTCATCCTTGACGTTATTCTCGCGTTGCCTACGCATAGTTCAAACATTTCAAAATAGAAAGCGCGGCTTTTTACAAACAGGTGTGCCACTACTTTCTTATAAATGTGGTCTCTCTTCCCGTGGTTGTTGCAATATATCTTATTCTTATAAGCATTCTAGCATTCCAATTTGTTGCCTTCCCATTGAGTTTGGCGTTATTTTTAAAAGGGTTGCATCACAGTTCGTGGCACCTTTTTTTTTTTTTTTTTTTTTTTTTTTTTGCTTCGCATGATTTTATAATAGCAGACATCGACTATTCACTTGTTGCACCCGTTTTCCTTTTTCTTCCCTTTTTCTTCGGTGTTCCTATTTATCTCTTTATCCTCTATGTATTTCTTCTCTTCTCCTCGCAATGAACTCATCCCTATTTTGTTTGATGTTTTATTTAGGATTTTTACCTGATTCACTATACGGAATAAATATCGTTTTCTTATATAATAAGATGTGTTTGTTTTTCCGGCGCTTCTACACTAGTGGGACGAAATTCGGAAATCGTAAAACTGAATTTCACATAAATACAATGGTACCTACGTATTCCTCGTATTTTTAGGATGATTATATTCAAATATTACGGAAATCAATAAAATAGAACATTGTTTATTAAAGAGAATAAAAACAATAGAATTTGATGAAAACGATCGTAAGAGTTCAAAAAGGAGGTAATTTTCCGTTTTAGTTTAAACAAGATGGAGCCATTTTACACCTGCTAACACGATTAAAGTTGTTTTTTTTTTTAAATAATTCAGTAATATTCAGGTAATTCCGACTGCATAATTTGGAAGCTGCCATTGTAACATATAAGAATTGACAAAAAGAATTAGTTGAAACCATGTTTTGAATTTGAAAACTCTATTTATAGACTACAAAATCTCTTCCCAATTCCGTAGAAGCGCCGTTTTCCCCCGTTTTCTTGGTCCGACTGGCTGTCTTTGCAAAATGTGAAATAGCATGTTGACGAGCACAGTGTACTTACGTTTATTGATGTTCTAATTATTAACAATATTAAATAATCGCTGTGTCCTCGAAGAGCATAATAAATAACACAAACACAGATGGCTAAAGGAAGAGTAGGTTTATATGGCAGTAATAATATGCTGCTAGTGTAGTTTCTGTTACTGGATTCGGTATTCATTCCCTTCCCAAACAGCAAGATGTGACACAAGGCCTGAATGTGTAGGTGTGGGGGCAATACAAATACAGACAAGTACACTTTGGCACCAATAAAAGTTCATGTACAGCCCTGTCAGCGTTTTCCTGAGAGAGGAGACGTCTCAAGCAGTTAGGCATGAACTAAGACCTTATCCATCAGGAAAGCAAGGTCTAAGATGGTGAACCTCACGGTAGGTTAAATACTTTAATGCCAATTAAGATACTTTAACATTAAAATCAAAATGACACTATCTAATCTATTAGCAACTTATCCCAATTTTGGTCAAAGTCCATTAGGCTATTTAGAAAAAATCTAAAAAGGATCAATTTTACAGGCTCTTAAAAGATAGGAAACCTTGTTAATTGGTATACAATGATTATGAATAAAATTTGATGCAAATCTGAAATATTTGAATGTTCAAATAAAAAAGCGTGCCTATATTTTGCTCCCCCAAATCCTAAAATATACGAAAAGAAATTCTGGAAAATAAGTTGATATCTAATACGGATTGTAAACATTTCACAAAAATAACAGCCATTTGAATTTTCACGAAAACATTAACTTGCTTTATATATATATATATATATATATATATATATATATATATATATATGTATGTATGTATGTATAAAGCAGGTTAATTAATACATTATTTGAAAGCAAAATTAAAAATTCCGCAAAAACATCCCTCTAAACGTATCATATATATATATATATATATATATATATATATATATATATATATATATATATATATACATATATATGTGTGTGTGTGTGTGTGTGTGTGTGTGTGTGTGTGTGTGTGTATAATGAATTGAGAGGGCGTTCTTGCGGAATTTCTTATTTTGCTTCAAATAATGTATTACAAGGTTAAAGGCGGAATAAAAAAGAAAAGAAAAAGAAAAGGAAGATAAAGCAGAGAGAGACAAAGAACAGCCATAAGCCATATTACGTCGCCTGACGAGGACTTCTGGGTTTTGACAACCAATTGTCCGATACATTAGCATGTTTAGTGTAGCGACTGTGTAATATGTATGTATGTATGTATGTATGTATGTATCTGGTTAAATATCAACGCTAATCTTATATAATTCTAATATATAAATATATATATATATATATATATGTCGTATATATATATATATCGTATATATATGTATATATATATATATATATATATATATCGTATATATACATCGTATATATATACATATCGTATATATATCGTATATATATCGTATATATATATGTATATATATACATATCGTATATATATGTATATATATATATATATATATATATATACATATCGTACATGTATATATATATCGTATATGTATGTATATATATATACATATCCTATATATATATATATATGTATATATATACATATCGTATATATATATATGAAATAAAATGGAGGTGGAAGGACCTGGATACTCAACGTTTCGCCCGATTTATGCGGGCTTCTTCAAGAGGGATGGTCATTGACGAGAGAGTCGGAGGATTGGGGCTATATATAATGATGGGGGAGAGCAGCGTGTTTTCCTTATGTAAATTAGATATCATATATACATGTATATACATTTTTTTTTTTTTTTTTTTTTTTGAGAGAAGAACTAATTAGAGTAAACTAGTGTATTGGATTACGTCTAAAAGATAAAATATCGTAGAGATTAAAAATTGTGTTTGGAAATATAGCGGTGATAGATTAAATAAATAAAATGACACGAGATTACGAAAGAATCTTTTTTTTTTTTTTTAAATTAGAAATAATTGAATTGGGATAAAATAGCGCAGTAACTTAAAAGATGGTATCTAAAAATAAGAATAGGGGGTGATAAAATGGAGTCTATTTTATCACCTATTCTTATTTTTAGATACCATCTTTTAAGTTACTGCGCTATTTTATCCCAATTCAATTATTTCAAATTTAAAAAAAAAAAAAAAAAAAAGATTCTTTCGTAATCTCGTGTCATTTTATTTATTTAATCTATCACCGCTATATTTCCAAACACAATTTTTAATCTCTACGATATTTTATCTTTTAGACGTAATCCAATACACTAGTTTACTCTAATTAGTTCTTCTCTCAAAAAAAAAAAAAAAAAAAAATGTATATACATGTATATATGATATCTAATTTACATAAGGAAAACACGCTGCTCTCCCCCATCATTATATATAGCCCCAATCCTCCGACTCTCTCGTCAATGACCATCCCTCTTGAAGAAGCCCGCATAAATCGGGCGAAACGTTGAGTATCCAGGTCCTTCCACCTCCATTTTATTTCATATCGTCGGATTTAATCCAGCTCAACAATCATATATATATATATATATATATATATATATATATATATATATATATATATATATATATATATATATTCAATTGAACTGAACCAATACTGCAAAATTTGAACTTATTAAAATCCTTTTTTCCGATTTCTGACTAATTAGAATGCCTGTGTCACAATACGTAGTTCATTCGACTACGGATCGCTATATTTCGCAGTATTAACACTGTTTACATGATTTCTTTTTTTTTTTTTTTTTGCATACGAACACGTATTAAAACCTCTATATGTCCTCAGTGACTGGTGTCAGAAGGCACATAACTGGCGAATGTAGTCCGATGATGCGTGATAGACGACGATAATTCATTTGACCCTTTTTTCCTTCTCTGCCCTCGCGACTAGCCGACATTGCGCGGTCTATTTTCTCAGTCACTAACCTTTCATCATTCCGACACACGAACAAGTCCTAAACCCTACATCTCCCTGACATGTTATAATGAGGAAATTAGAAACGACTGTTCGTTATTTATGCCAGGCTAAAGACCTAGTTCCCCTTTTAATTAAGTAATTTATCTTGCATTTCAGGAAGGAGAGTTACCGCCTACTTCTCTCTGCGTCTCTTGTCCTGATGACCACGACAAACAACCACAAGAATTAACAAAGATAAAAACAAATCAATAATAAATGAGTATAAATAAAAAAAAAACCCTTTCATATTAGCAAATCTTTTTAACTCTTAAAAAAAAACAGAACAACCTTTAAATTGTAAGATTTTCATCAATTTAATTCTCTTCTTTGGTGGCACGCAACGCACAAAAAGTCGCCAGGAACTCGCCGACAGACTGGTTGGAATTTGTAGGCTGGTGTCTTTATCTAAATGGGACCCTCCGCCTCAGGTGTTATTGAGCGCCTATGCGTGTGGAACATTTGATCTGAAATCATATACTCAGAAATGGGTTCGTTACTAGACTTAACCCCTTTATACCAGGGTACTTTAGGAGCCTTGAAAATACTGGGGGCGAGTGAGATGTACACTGTCAATTAAAATTGGCACGCACAAACGATATTTAGAAACAAGTTTACATGACAAAAAAGAGATTGTTTACGTCATTATCTGATGATGTCATCACCCCATAGTTTCTCTGCCCCAAATCTTTTTCTCTGAAAATTATTAAATAATAACTTGAACGGAGAATATTAGATTAGATCCCCGTCTCTCTCTCTCTCTCTCTCTATATATATATATATATATATCTATATATATATATATATATATATATATATATATATATATATATATATATATATATATATATTGTGTGTGTATGCGTGTGTGTGTGTGTGTATTGATATTCATATAAAAACCCTTTTTTCTACGTATTCAAAAAAGAAAATATAACCTCGTTATAGATGGGACGTGGAATTGCATTCATCCGCAAAAGATCTAGCAAATTTGCATATTCTTTTAAACATTCATTTTAATTAATTCCCTATTAGTTGCTTCAGTTTTATTATGGAATGATCATCTTTAGTTTATTATTACGGGCAATTACATTCATGCAGATATTCTACATGATTTATACTTGCGTAATGATTGAGTAAAGAGATTTAAGTAAACACAACCCTCTTTTTATATCTATTTATGTGTGGGTATATATATTTGTTTACAAATTGCCTACCAAACTCCTCTGTCAGGTTTTGGTCTACACACATGAAACTTATTATATTGAGTATTCGAATCCATGTGAAACTTTATATTTGGTTTTTAGCCGGAGAAAATCGGTGCAAAAGTGTGTACATTAAAGAAATTGAATTTATCAGGTGAAGTTTGAGCATGTGCATGCGTAACGTAATAGCTTTGATTTTTAGCCTCGCAGCAAACATGTCTTCATAGCTCAGGCATTAAGGTAAAAGGAAAAAGGAAATCTTAAGCGAAACGTTTTGGTTTCGTTTCTCGTTTGTGACGAACAAGTCATTTTTTTTTTAATCAATCCAATCAAAAATAATAAATATGGAATCTGCATTAATCACAATATCATATTTAAGCGCGTTTATCCAAGGTCGATCAGTGCAAGCTGATGGTTAAATCTGAGTAAAAATGAGAAATTTCAAGGTGTTAATTTCTACATCACGCTTATATCCGAGTCGTTTAATTATTCTGGACTTCCGTCTCTAGTAATACATAATTTTACCAAGTATTCAAAAGTTTTGGTTTCGGTTTCGATTATAGCTGATAGCTCTCCAGTAATCTATACTTTTTAAAACTAATTTATCAATAATTCTTTATACGTTTTGGTTTCGGTTTCGATATAACTGATGGCTAAACAATAATGCATACAATTTATACGTTTATAACGGATGTCGTTATAAGAACAGTATCTCTCACCCATTATACTACATATGACTGTTTTGGTGCCGATCCACCTCTCTATGCAACACTTTGTCGAATCTGTTCCAGCTTTCTGACATACTTTCACCAGGCAATGCCGGTGATCGAGCTATGCTAGTATATATATATATATATATATATATATATATATATATATATATATATATATATATATACTAGCATACATTTTGGTTTCTCTTTCAATCAAAGCTGGTGCACCCAAGACATATGGATATATATTTTTTGGAAATTGCAACTTGATAATATACAAAAATCGATATAATAATATATACAAAATCTGCAAGAATTAAAATATCATATTTAAGAGTACTTTACGACTCGGGCGTCCCTGCTAGCTTAGACAAATACTTTTCCAGTTTTAACAAAAGAGCTACAATAATATCGGAGCGTCTCCATTTACTCTGAACATCTGCAGAATGACAACATCAATATATTACACATGAATGAGTTCGCTGTGGAATTTCCACAGGTCCCGCTAGTCAATATTAATATCACAAATTTCAATGAATTCTAAATTTTCAGAACCAAATTGTCATTCATAATCGAGTTTTACAATTGTGGTATACACATGGCAAACATCAAAGGTTTTCGTGATTGCGTTCATAACGAAATCAACACCATTATAACTTAAAGATACCAACATGTACTGCGATATATATATATATATATATATATGGGGGATCAGTGTTGGGACAATTAATTGAAATCGGAAACATCGGAACTTTTGGGGGGTATCGGAATTGATATCGGAATCGGAAAAATTTGTGCATATTTTCCGATGCATAAACGATTCTTTTGATATTCATTTTTATCTGATCATTTTACTGAAAGAATATTTTTGTTTTAATTTCAAACTAATAGTTAAACAAAAATCTATAGACAAGTGTATTTTGTTTACATTTGAGAAAATATTACACATTTAGCATGTGCGTGTGTTTTACGGTAATCAATAAATAATAGGCCCTGTCAGTGGGGCATTAGAATACACCGACTGCCCCCCCCCCTGCAGAGGGTAAAAGTCCCTCAATGGGGGTCCTTTTTTTGCTTTTTAGTTTGTATATTATCAAGTTGCAATTTCCCAAAAATATATATCCATATGTCTTGGGTCCTGGATATGACCTTAAACTATATCCAGTGGTGAGGCGCCAGCTTGTGGGCTTTTGGGAGTGTGGAGCCACCCTTTAATTACCATTGCTCCCAGGTCCACTCTGACCCGGATTGGTAGTACCTGTTAGGGTTCCAACTATGGGTTAAATAGAAACCGACTTGTAAATAACAAATATATTCTATTAAAGATGTTTTCTTCAAAATCTTTGGATTCGGGATTAAATAACCCGAAAAGGGTTGATATGCCGTAAAACAAAAAACCAACCAACCAATAAATAATAAATAACAACTGGATAGTTAAATATTTAGAGATTTTTACAGAATCAGTCATTTTATCGGAATCGGGAAGAAATATTGGAATCGTCTCATTACTAATATTTATACATATGTGTGTGTGTGTGTGTGTTAATTGCGTTTGCTTATATTAAAATAAGAGGTGAATTCCAAAGAGGCTTGTTCTGCTGAAATAACGATTGACAAACGTGGCTAGCAATCGTAACTTATCATGTAACTAGTCCAGACCAGCGACCATACTAGCCAAGATTCGAGTTGGAATATTCTGGCACACGAATAATAAGCCGCTTCCGTACAGCGATGAGGTGTGGTCCGTACTAACAATCATAGTCTTCCACGGATTTACGGTATATTTCGCACAAGAATACACTTTTAAAATTAGTGTTCTTAATGTTTTGTTTATATATATATATATATATATATATATATATATATATATATATATATATATATATATATATATACATTAGCGTCCAAAACTAAGGGACGCAATTTTAAAACCTAATATTTGTTAGAAATAGCAAGTGTAAAAATCTAAAATTTTGACAACTGGTAGTCGTTATCATCCATAATAACATACTAAGATTTTAATCATTTGCAAAGGATAGAAAAAGCATTATAACAATTATTTTTATTTTCAAAATAGGAACGTCCAAAATTAAGGGACAAAATTAAGAAAAACAATGTAAACAGCCAAACACCAATAAAAAATACATGTACAATCAATATTTAGTGAATGAACCCTTGCTCTCAATGACAGCTGCACATTTTCGACTACGAGAACGAATCAGTTCTTGATAATTCTCGATACTAATTTAAGACCATTCTTCTTGAAGCTTCACCCACAAATCCTCCGTGTTAGTGGGATTTCTTTCCATAACTTTCACTCCTAAGGTCTCCCAAAGATTTTCTATTGGATTTAAGTCAGGATTTTGCGGTGGCCAATCCATAATTTCGAAATCTTGCTCGCTAAGGTAACTCATTACCACCTTTGCTTTGTGGCATGCCGTATTATTTTGCATGAAAGTAGCCTTATCGAAATCTGAATCCTGTATGATTGGCACAACATGATCTTGAACAATGTGTTTATAGATCTGCGCATTTACACGAGTTGGTAATCGAACAACAGGCGTTGTACCTTGGCTTGAAAACATTCCAAATACGACGCTTGCGCCCCCAAACTTGACGGTTTTCTTAGTACACTTTGCACTTAATGTTTCTCCAATACGCCTCTTTCCATTGTTTTTTCCATCATTTCCAAATAAATTAAACTTGCTTTCATCACTGAAAAATACTTTTGCCCAATTTTCATATGTCCAAATTACATACCTGTTTGCAAACTCTAATCTCCTCTTTTATTCTTCGAACTAACATATGATTTCTTCCCTAGGGTTCGATTAAACAGCCCTATTTCTTGCAATAGTCTAGAAACAGTCTGTCTTGACACATTAACACAGAGATACTATTCATAACCCTTTTAATTTCTGTGCAAGACTTAAAACGGTCCTTTAATGATATACGCTGCATTATTCGATCTTCTCTTGCCGAAGTTTTGTGAGGTCTGCCAGTTTTAAAAGCACTATTTTGCCAGTATCATTGTAGGATTTAACAATCCTGCCTACAACACTCTTGAAACGTTTCACTTTCTCTGAAATCTCTCTAATGGTGTGCTTTTCCTTGTGTAGCTTCACTATAGCTTGTCTCACAGAGTAATCAAGTTTTTGGCGTTTCGCCATGGTGCCGTCTGATGCAACGTTTACAAACGACTAAGTAAGACTAATTCTTTAGAGGAAATAAAAAAAATTAATATAGCATACTGCTTACATTATTTTTTCTTAATGTTGTCCCTTACTTTTGGACGATCCTATTGTGAAAATAAATAAGTAATTGTTATAATTCTTTTTCTATCCTTTGCAAATGATTCAAATTTTAGTATGCTATTTATGGATGATAACGACTACCAGTTGTCAAAATTTCAGATTTTCACAGTTGTTATTTCTAACAAATAGGCTTTAAACTTAAACTTTTGTCCCTTAGTTTTGAACGCTACTGTATGTGTGTGTGTGTGTGTGTGTGTGTGTGTGTGTGTGTGTGTGTGTGTGTGTGTGTGCGCGCGCGCTTCTTTCGCTTTTTTTTTCTCTGTCTTTCTTTGCACTCAGGCACAAAGGAAATGGCATCTCTTTGATCCGTCCGAGAAAACAAAGCCGTGAACCAAACAACTAAACGTGACGTTTGAGAGAACAAAGTCGAAATTCAAATTAAGAAGAAACGCTCCTGTCTCCGAGTCGTATGGACGTTCAGAAACTGGCCGTAAAAAATACGGTCAGTAAACGGTGACAAAGATTCGAGTTTCTCTCTCTCTCTCTTATCCTCCCCATTAAATACCGCGCTGTCGCGAACCGGTATCCAAAATGCTTCCGGCTTATTAAACAATACATTTCCACAGAGGGAAATGATAGATAAAACAGACAGGAACAAAATAAAGAGGCCATTTAAGCCATTACACGAATTCTTGGTGTCCAACGTTTCGAGAAGAAAAACAAATATTGGAATATTTGTGCATCAATTGATTTGTTGTCGCTTGATTTTAGTGCATATCACGCGATCTACGGGGAGTAGTATGAACAGCATTTTTATCCGTCTCCTCGTCAGACATAATCACCTTGACACACCGGTTAGATCACCGAAGTTAAGCAACGTTGGGCCTAGTCAGTGCTAAAATGGGTGACCATTTGGGAATTCCAGGTGCTGTGTGTGCCCTCGGCTTATCCAGGCATTGTTTTCAGTCGTTGTGGACTTCTTGCCACTGGACCTAAGCAGTGCCGATTCAAGAGAGGTGTGGTTGGAGATTGCGCAACCCTTTCCTCACACTTACACGCGCAGCTACCTCTACAAGAGGTTTCCATTGCCTCTCGAGACTAAACGTAGGCATCGGTTGGTCGTCAGGAACTTACAAACAAGGTCAGATGAGAATTTGAAAACCCAACGCATCTGGTCTAAAAAACTAAAAAAAATAAAAATACTTCAGCATTCACCCCGTGAACTACCTCAATTCTTACAGTGTGAGTGAACTTTGTAGGACGAAACGGAATCGTGTCTCAACTCCATAGATGAAAATCAACTGTCTGACTGATTGGCGATGATATATTGCCGACTGGTACAGACAATAAAAAAGGTCTGTTAACAACGTTTACATATATTATATCACTTCGATATATGGGAAGGTTATGTTTGTTATACGGGAAGTCAACCTTCTTAGAATTATTTAAAATGCGAAAGTGTATAACTTATATATAACTCATCACTTTTACTTGGAGTTGACGGTGTTCAAGTGGTTAAGGACACGGACTGACAACCTGAGTGTCCGAAGTTCCTTCTAAAAAAATCACTTCCACTTTTGATGTTGATGTTGACAACATCGTCTTGGGGAGACCTCATGTTTTGACAAGCTTCTGGGCCTGACCTTTACTCCTGATCTGAAATGGAACACATACATCAAATCTGATGCCAAGTCTGCTGGAAAGATGGTGGGATCCTTCTATCGATCTAGTAGATATCTCACTGCTGATGCAATTCTCTATCCATATAAGAGCCAGATACGTTCAAGTATGGAGTACTGTGGCCACATCTGGGCAGGAGCTGTTAGAAAGGACTTGTCCTGCCTTGATAGACTTCGTAGCCTTGTAGGAAATGTCCTTTTCTCTTCCCTGCAACCTTTATCTCACAGAAGAGATTTTGCGAGTTTGTCTTTATCGTTATTTTCATGGCAAGTGCTCGACTGAGCTTCAATCTATGCCTCCCTCGCCAAATTTTCACGAGAAACATTCGTCTAGCAGAAAACACCATCAATAATCCCCCACTCTTCATCTGTGCCTAAACCTAAACGTACACTCCATGAGCAAAGCTTCTTTCTCAGAACTGCACGCCCGTGGAAATGTCTTCCGTTTTCCTGCTTTCCAGCTGACTACAATCTGATTGTCTTCAAGTCCAACGTAAACAAGTTCTTGATGAGCCGTTACACTTAAGTTAATAAATTTACCGAATGTCCATTACTAACGATTACTATATTGTCCAATTGACTACTGTACACTCTTAACCCTTATCCTCGAGTGGTCTCTGAGCCTTGATAAGCGATGATTCCTATGTTAAAAAAAACTCTACATAGTCTTTCACAAAATCCCATGATGTCTTTCTCGAAAGCATTCTGACTAGAAAAATATCGGGGAACCCCATGTCAATAATGGAATCTTCAGATTCATTCGATATATTGATGATCTATTAAATTATTATATTTGATTATCTATTTAATTATTATTTAAATCATAGTATTTTAGAATTGTTTCGCATAGAGTAAAGACGAAAAATCAAAGGCAGAACTTTGAGGCAAAACTTTATTTGCACAATTATTTTTTATCAATTCATAATAAGTTATGGTTTGGTGTTTGTTTAGTGGTGTACATTCGTAATTTTATAGTCATAGTTTCTATGTGCATATGCTAGTTCAGTCAATAAAGCAGCAATTATAAATATAAATTATTAAACATATTTGAAGTATTAGTTACTTTTCAGGGGAGATAATTTAAACTAGATTAACTACAAAGAAACATCATAAGCAAGAATTCAGAAAAAGGAGAATAGGACGGACTGAGCTCTCGCGAGCACGCGCGTGCGTGTGTACACATGTAAGTTTACACGAAGAAAAGGTGGAGAGGGCGACTTACTGATTTCTTCTGTACATTTTGTATTGATTCAGAATTCAGTGAAAAAAAGTGTAAGGGAACACACAATAGGCACACACGTTCTCATCGGTCAGGTGAGTTGATTTCCTCTCTCTTTTTGTTTTTGTCAGTGTCTTATTAAATGAAAATAAATTCGTATTAAAATTACGAAAATACTCGTATTCATCAATTTAAATGAATAAAATTTAATGTTTATTTAAATAGCTTTGTCATGATTTTACAAGAAAGTTAGTTTATTATTTAGTACTTTGGTTTCAAGTATTTCAAGTAGCAAAAATTGCCAAGAGATAGCCAACAGACAATATCATCTAGTGTAACGTAGTGTGTATGGCGTGCGTGTGAGAAAGTCAAAGGCAGACGTAGTATAGCTGGCTAGCTAAAATATTAGCAGCAGCAGCCGTCTTAGCACATACGCAAATTTAGCAAGTGCGCACACGTTGATGTCACAGAAAGAGGAGAAAAAAGGAGAAAAAAGAACAGCACGTGGTTGAGTAAAAAAAAAAAAAGAAGCAAAGTGTACACCGGAGAATATGGTTGTGTGAAGTCGAGGGCGAGAAAGCGCTTCCTATAACCGGCGTGATGCGGTGGGGAGAGAGACTTTTAAAAAGCACATGTTATATGGCAGAGTGTTGTAAAATACATAGGTGTGCGAAAAGATTTTTAAAAAGATAATCAAATGCGTTATCGTTGGAAGAATTACGAATGAAAATGCAATTCATTTGCACTTGAAAAAATGCCGAGTTGAATTTTTAGTTCTCCCCCTTTATTTTTGTTTGTTCTTTTGCAACTAAGTACCAGACCATTTGAGGATTCAAGTGGTTGAAGTGTAACGACACAGTTGAAATGTAACGGTACGTGTTAAGTGTAATGACACAGGTGAAATGCAACAACAGTTGAAATGTAACACGGATACAATGTAACGACACGGTTGAAATGTAACAATATGGTTGAAATTTAATGACGGTTGAAATGTAAGACACGGTTGAAGTGTAACGATATGGTTGAAGTGTAACGACATGGTTGAAATGTAACGACACGATTAAAGTGTAACGACATGGTTGAAATGTATTGACACGGTTGAAATTTAATGACACGGTTAAAATGTAACGACACGGTTGAAATGTAACGATAAGGTAGAAGTGTAACAACAAGGTTGAAGTGTAACGACCCGGCTGAAATGTAATCACATGGTTAAAGTGTAACGACATGATAGAAGTGTAACGGCCACGTTATACTAGTACCTCATCAGTGCGAATTGGAGATTTAACCGGCGAATCTACACGAGTTGGGTCATTTAATGCCAAATATCTAATATGGCCGGGTCCTGGATGTGACCTTAAATTATATCTGGTGGTGAGGCCACAGCTTGCGGGCTTTTGGGAGTGTGGAGCCACCGTTTAATTGCCATTGCTCCCAGGTCCATTCTGACCCTGATTGGTAGTACCTGTTAGGGTTCCAACTATGGGTTAAATAGAAACCGACTTGAAAACAATAAATATATTCTATTAAAAAAAAATTTCTTCAAAATCTTTGGATTCGGCATTAAATAACCTGAAAAGGGTTGATATGCCGTAAAACAAAAAACAACCAACCAACCAATCAATCCGTGCCGCAAACGGAGACTCATAAAAACGATCGACAGATTGTGTAATTAAGCTTGTTGAAATGAAGAAGCACTACCTCTACATAAGCAAAAATACATAAGCAAAAATACATAAGCAAAAATACATATTCTTTTAGTAAAGCTCAGTTAATCAACGTTTGTTTCCTTAAAAACTGTTTCATTTATATATTAATAAAATACATGGTGAAATATGCATTTGTTCTTGCATTGTGTTTGAAATGAATTCGATTTTACATGTTGGAATTAGACATAATCCATTGGCAACTGAACAAGTTACCACTGTTTTCTCTCTCTCTCTCTCTTCTCTCTCTCTTCTCTCTCTCTCTTTCCCCCCCTCTCTCTCTCTTTCCCTCGCTATCTACGTATTATTCTCGCCTTCCCCGTTATTTATTAATTTAACCAATTCCTGATAGTTCTTACCTCTCTCTCTGAGCATTTGGAAAAAATTAGATTCTTTATTTTCAATTTTCAGCCTGTTTACATGTCGTGTCTGTCTACACCGTGAATACATACGTAAATTAGACAGCAAGTTAACAGGTCACTTTAACTTCATTTTATTAATCAAAATAGTTTAAACGTAAAGAGGTTTAGGATTTTTAATTATACAGAAAACATGTCCATTTCTTTGCAGTTATTTTACAGTTTGTGATTTTTCGAATGGTGTTTAATTGGAACAAATAAGGGCACACCGTTGTGTAGCAGGGAACTCGTATTGGGAGACATGTATAAACGAGACATGTATAACAAGGAGACTGTTTCCGGTGGTCTTTTGCGCATGTGTGGATTTCCTTTGAAAGGAAGTGACGTCGTCCATCTGTGCTTACATGTGCGTACGTGTGCGCGTATGTGAGAACATGTGTGTGCGTTAGCGTGTGTGTGTGTGTATGCACATGAATGTGAGTGTATATACGCGAACGTGAATATATGTACGTGTGTGCGCATGTGCGTGACAAGAAATATAGCTTGAGATGTGAACTCGTGTTTTTGTGTGAGACTAGAAAAGGCTCGCGCAAGACATATAACGAATGACGACAATAATAAGGGATACATTTTATATATATTGCATCGTGATGACGACTGTAACAATTCTTGGAGGTTTCATATTAATACGGACTGGGAGATATATAATACAACAGTTCTTATACACATATAGAGAGGAGGAGGAGGAGGAGGAGATACTTTACTTCTAATGATGGTGAAGGCACATAATGCTCGGCATGGTTAAACAAAAGTTCGTCATAAGATGATGATAAAACGCATTTACCTTTTTGTTGTAAGGAATGACGAGACAAACAGTTACAAACATAATTGGTTTCTTTATTCTTCAATCGACCAATCGGTGTCGTCAGGAATTCAATCTTTGATTTACATGGTCTATTCTTCCTTCCTTCGCTTCTAAGTGGCTCTGCTATCCAACTTACTCTAACTCATCTACTGACCAACTCTTGATTGACCAACTCACCAACTCATCAATTGACTTCTAACTTCGATTCCTATATTGATAAATCTCATTTGTTTATGACGTCAGAAGTATGTTTTCAAACGTGACTAATTTTCACGTTACTTTGCATATTTTGTCAAAATAAAAAACATCCTCAATCCTCAATTCTAATTCTACCCTATTTTTAAACAATATTTTTTGATTTGCATTGTCCATTCTTTTAACTAACATATTTAATATTCAGATTGCTAAAAGGAAGGTCAATCGACTCTTTTTCAGACATAAACAGTATTTAACTATTTTTAATAGAATTTACAATAAACTTAATTTCTAACATTCCGTTACAATATTATGTTTAACGCTTGCTTACAGGGTTCGATTCTAACCTTATCCTAATATCATTTTCACTTATCTAGGATGTCTTCTTATTTACATGGGAAGATGACAGCCCTTCATGTAACAATAATACACTTAACCTTTTCTGATTTCAATCAGTGGAGGAGAAATCCTTCTAGATTGAGGCAATTTTTATTTTTGTTTCCATCCAGAGTGCCCCTTTTTGGGGAGCTGGATTTTTCCCATATTGAAACCCGACCTTGTGTCTTATTCTGCTCACGTAGGGAGGTAAATAAATAGGAATTACCACGAGGACGCCGGACCTTGTCGGTCGTAAAATACGTTTATATATATTTTACCCAATGCAGATTTCTTAATCATTTTCAAAGATTCAATTCTATTGAATATTATATTGTACCTAATATATAGAACTCAAAAGTTAAAAAAAAAAAAGAAAACGTAAGCGCCATCAACTAGAGTCGAAACCAAAATATTTAGAGCTCCACATGCGTTTGCTATCGTTCGAGTTAATACGATAGACAGATAAGAAAGTTTAAAAATTAAACCGTTCTTAGCTATAATTAGATTTACGCATGAGCAAACTAATACAAATCTATCAGCATTTTGAAATGAACATTTTGCCGCCATATTTTCTGTACGCGTTATTCATTTATCCGAATAAAAAATTGACACATAAATCATTCTTAGTTTATAATAACTATTTCGTGTTAATTTCAGTATTATGCAACATGTAGTTTAAGAGTTTATCGGTTAAATATTTACATCCAGAGAGACACACACCTATACCTACTGTTCTATTAATATAGACTAGCGGAACCTGTTGAAATTCCACATGGAACTCATTCACAAAGAATATATTGATGTTGGCATTCTGTAGATGTTAATCGTGAATAGAGACGCTCGAATACTATTTTCTTAAAACTATCGTAAAGTACGTTTAAATATATTTTAATCCTTACAGATTTAATATATATTATTATAATGTTCTATCGATTTTTATATATTTCAAAGATGCGTTTTCGAAATAAAAATATATCAATATGACTTGGGTGCATCAGCCTGAATCGAAACCGAAACCAAAACTTATGGAAAAAAGTATATATATATATATATATATATATATATATATTTACATATATATACATATATATATACATATATATTTACATATATATACATATATATACATATATACACATATATAAAAACATATATATACATATGTATATATACATATGTATATACATAAATATATATATATATTAATGCAGATATATATATTAAAGCATATATATATACATATATACATATATATATATATATATTAAAATAATTATTATAGTAAATAATTATATATATATAAATATATATATGAGTATATAATTATATAAAATTATATATATATAATTTGTATATATACTAGCAGTTCAGCTTGGTTTTGCTCGGGCCATTTGTACTGTTCATAACTTGCCCTACGTGTAAATACACTTTATGTAAAATTTCAAATGTTTAGACAAAAATTTGTCTGAGTAATTTTGTATTTTTTTTTTGCTTTGGCCCAAATTTTGACACCTTAACATTTATTATTTGGGTCTCAAATCAAAATACAAACTTTTACCCATGTCCAAGTTACACACATCTAAAATTTAAAATCTTTGGAAGAGGAATTTGATAGAATCTGCAAATGTCAACTCTTTTAACTTTGACCTTTTGAAAACCAATTTTCGCCCCAAAACTGATCAAAATGATTGCCGCATGTCTATATACCAGTTATGTATAAATTTCAAATGTTTAGACCCCAAATTAGCTGAGTAGTTTGCTAGACACTGCAAAGGTCAAATCTTTTGAACTATGACCTCTTGGCAGCTTTAATTTTTGACCCAAACCGATTAAAAAGCTTACCCTGTCTCTGAATACGCTTTATGTAAAATTTCAAGTGTTTAGGCCAGAAATTGGCTGAGTAATTGGGTAGAGACCGCAGAAATCAATTTTTGTTAACATTGACCCCGATTTTGACAACTTAACATTTATTTTAGGGGGTTAAAATCAAATTAAAAGTTTGATCCATATCCAAGTAACCTACATTTAAAATTTCAAGTGTTTAGGCCCAGAATTGGCGAAATAGTTTGGTAGAGTTTTCAAAGGTCAAATCGTTGAACTTTGACCTCTTGATAGCAATATTTCTGGCCTAAAACCGATTGATAAGATTTTTCCAAATCTCAATACTCCTTATGTCAAATCTCGAGTTTCTAGACCGAACATTCACAAAGTTATTTGGTAGGGAAATGTACACACACACACACACACACACGCACACACACACACACACATAAACACACACATTTTCACTATTATGTATATACTAGCAGTTCTGTGCGGCTTTGCTCGGGCCCTATGTACTGTTCATGACTTTATGTGCATATGTATATATTAAAAAGTGTGAATATGTAAGGTAATGTCTTTCTATATAATAGGTTCCCTTAACTATCATAGACAAAACTTCGTAGAGGCCGCAGACGTCAATTTTTTTTAACTTTGACCCCAGTTTTGACCACTTAACATTTATTGTTTTGAGCTGAAATCAAATTAAAATGTTCGATCCATGTCCCAGGAAACTCTATTAAAAATTTAAAATGTTTAGTCCCAAAATTGTCGGAGGAGTTTGGTAGAGTTCTTAAAGGTCAAATCGTTGAACTTTGACCCCCTAACAATCAAATTTCTGGCCGAAAACCGATTAAAAAGATTTTTCCAAATCTCAATACTTAGTATGTCAAATCTCGAGTCTCTTGACCAAAAATTGACAGAGTTATATGGTAAAGAAGTGTACACAGACAGACAGACAGACAGACACATACTTTTCTCTTTTATAGATATATAGATAGATAATATAAAATAAATAGCAATCTATCTATCTATCTATCCATCTACCAATCTGTACACACACACACACACACATATATATATATATATATATATATATATATATATATATATATATATATGTGTATGACTACTTCATTTAATCACAAATTTATATACGAAAGTATAATTTTATGAGTAAACTTACTTCAACAGTACTCAATACATAGGTAGATCTAGGTAGTAAGTAATAAAAAAATTGCCATATATACTTTTATAACTTACTATATATATATATATATATATATATATATATATATATATATATATATATATATATATATAGAATTTTTTTTAAGCCAAAGGCAATGCAGGGAAAGACCGGAATTATGGAAGTAAAGACAGAAAAGCAAACAAATGTAGACGGGTGTGCTTGAGTAGTGGTCTTTCCCCGCATTATCTTTGGCTTTAAAAAAAATGGTATATATTTCTTTACCAACAATGTTTCAAGCAAACTACTATCTACTCATATATATATATATATATATATATATATATATATATATATATATATATATAAGCACTTATGGTTTATTTATTTGTTCAAGTTTTCAAGTCTCTTGTAAAACAATATATTTATGTATATTTATATGCATATATATAACAGGTAAGTATAGTATACGCACACATATAGTACACACACACACACATACATACATATATATATATATATATATATATATATATATATATATATATATATATATATGAATGATAATTTAGGAAAAAATGGCATCGGGAATTATTGTAAAAGTAAATAAATAGGTAAAAAATGGCAATAAATAGTGCTAAACCCCGCATCCTTTTAAAAATATAAAATAAATAATATAATAGACATTTACACTGGTGTGAGTGGTGGCTAGCTTTTTTTAATAGGTTACAGTATAATAGAAAATGATTTATGCTAGTTTGACTAATTCTTTTAGCGATCCAATGTAAAAAGTATTTAGGAAGGTATAGATCAGAAATATAAAACTTAATTGCTTGTATATCCACTCTCTTTCTCTGTTCGTCATAATTTATAACCCGGGCAGACAACCCGTGAGTCACGCTACAAAACACATGAAAACAAACTCCATGAGAAGCGAACTAATTCACAACGATATTTTATTACCCGTGACCCTTTTTTATGTTCTTCGTTTCTGAATAATGTAATCTTACAAGTTTGTAAGAGGTCCCTCATCAATTTTGAATAAAAAACTATGTCGTTATATTTTTGGGCGATTTTTCTCAATAGGGAATTGTTTCCATAATAACAATATCATTATTTCAGAACGTTCCGTACTATTCTGCATAAGTGGCCAGAACTAATTTTCTTTCATAACAAAAAAGTTGTAATTGCGAATTGAGGAAATATCAACTAAACAAACAAAAGAAAAACAAAAGCAAATTTCATTAATATTATCAAACTGGAAGAGTACCCGATTCAATGTTAGCAGCAAACGGCGTTTGGTCAGATTCTATTCCTGATATTAAACTTCATCAGTAATATAACTTCCGGTAAATATGACAGCGGTAAAAAAATTTATTTAGACTTTTTCAGATTATTATACATAAAAAAGTATTATAAAAAATAATTAAATGAAATGTAATTATTATTTTTTATGCTCCTACAGAATTTGAACTTTTCTTAATTAACCCTAAGCGGCTTTGCACTATTTTAAACATTTATAAACAGCTTAGCCTGCACTTCTCGAACGGTCCTATTTTTCCGTCGCGAAAGTTCTTTTTTTTTACGCATCTAATCACTTTTACCATTTTTACCGAGCACCATATATATATATATATATATATATATATATATATATATATATATATATATATATATATATATATATATATATATCAGTAGCAGTGTCAGAAATTTCGTGAAAATAGTGAATAATTCCACCCCATATTTCCAAGCTTATAACTCCTCGAAAAATGTAATTCAAGCCCTAATTTTGTTTTTCAATTAAAGGAGTAAGGACCAAGGTTTTATTTCAAAAAACAAAAAAACAATGTGTTTTTTTTTTTTAAGGTTTTTAAACTTCGGACTTTACAGGTAAATTTCTAAAAAAGGGATTTTTTTTTGTTTTAAATTTGAATATATTATTTATTGACCTTTTCTCTTCAATTTGTGATGTATAAAACTATTTGACATAAATTAATTATTTACTTTTTAATAGACATTTCAAAATGAGAGGCGTGAATTATTCGACCCCCTGTCTTTCCAAGCTTATAACTCCTCGAAAAATGTAATTCAAGCCCTAATATTTTTTTCAATTAAAGGAGCAAGGACCAAGGTTTCATTAAAAAAAAAGGACAAAAAAAAACAATGTGTTCTTCTTATAAAATAAGGTTTTAAACTTCGGACTTTACAGGTAAATTTCTAAAAAAGGGGGTTTTTTTTTGTTTTAAATTTGAATATATTATTTATTGACCTTTTCTCTTCAATTTGTGATATATAAAACTATTTGATATAAATTAATTATTTACTTTTTAAGAGAAAGGTGAAACTGGGTGACACTTGGGGGGCGTGAATTTAAAAAAAAAACGTTTGTCTAAAATATTATATTCGGTTTATTGGAAAGAACATAAAATTTCACATTGACCCTGAAAATATCGTAAAAATAGAATAAATAGAAAAATTTTGATAGATTTTTAAAGTTTAAAAATTGAAAAATATTGAGTTCGGAAAATTCATTACTGTTTTAAAAAAAAATATTTCTATTACTTTTAAAACAACTGTAATAGTTTATTTTGGAAGTATAATCCATAAAGAAAATAAATAACCCACTTTTAACAGAGAAATTACGAGATTTTTATATTGTATTCGCAGTTTCGTGTTAGGGGTGTCAAAAATTCCTACAAAAATTCAGATACTGCTAATATATCAGTGGCGTATCTAGGGTATGGCAGGCATGGCCCGTGCCATGGGCGCCACTCTGACATGGGCGCTTAAAGCAAGAATAACCAGATAATTACTTTATTAAAACATTCATTTCATGGTTTATCTTTCGTTAAAATTGTGCCTGTATTATAATATTATGGAGGTTAGGTATATCTAAGGTATAAATTATTAAGAAGGGGCGCACATTCAAACTTTGCAATGGGCGCCATTTTACATAGGTACGCCACTGATATATATATATATATATATATATATATATATATATATATATATATATATATATATATATATATGAATGTAAAATGAAGATATATTATTAATTTTAATTTCAGAATACACGAGTAAAGTTAACAGGTGTGAAACACGGAAAATATGTTTAGCTTAATTGCTATATATATTTTTCATAATTTGCTATATATATATATATATATATATATATATATATATATGTGTGTGTGTGTGTGTGTGTGTGTGTGTGCCCGTAACAGGCCGGGCATAGCAACAGGCAATACATTAGATTTTCATATTTCTTCGTTCTTTTGGGAGGTATGGTACGGTATCATTGTCACCCCTTTTAAATGGTAAACTACTATTTTTTTAAATGTGCTCACATTATTCGACTTGTTGCCTGTTTTCATATTCTAAAATTTATGATAAGAAATTCTGTAATAGCCATCTGAGTCAGTATCGGAAATTTTATGGCTATTTTCTAATGCCAACCAACGGTTCTTTTAACTGTTTTATGTCTTTTTTTCTTTTTTTCTTTTTTTTTTTTTTTTTGCTAAAATATATTTTCATTTTACTAGTATAAATGATAAAATAATAAATATTCATTTTTAACTACCAGTAAAATTAGCATCCATTAATCACCTCACACTAAGGAAAATAACAGTACGTATCACATGAACCTTTACGATAATCTAAAGAGTAAAAAAAAATCAATAACTAAATATTTAGTAAATAAAAAAGAATCAAAATCGGTAATTGTATCGGAATCGTAGAATCTATAAAAGAATCGGTAATTGTATCGGAATCGTAGAATCTATAAAAGAATCGGTAATTGTATCGGAATCATAGAATCTATAATGGAATCGGTAATTGTATCGGAATTGTAGAATCTATAAAAGAATCGGTAATTGTATCGGAATCTTAGAATCTAAAAAAGAATCGGTAATTGTATCGGAATCAGAGAAAATATTAGAATCGTCCTATCACTAATCTTAACACCAAATTCGAAGATATTCATATCCGTCATGCACAAATATATATATATTTGATATTTTCATGGATGGCGCAAGAACAATAATTATATCGACATGACCACGTGCCGTCGAAACTACATCATACGAGAGAGAGAGAGAGAGAGAGACAGACAGACAGACAGAGACAGAGAGACAGAGACAGAGACAGAGAGAAAGTGAGAGAGGGAGGGACAGACAGACAGACAGACAGACAGATAGACAGATACAGAGAGAGAGAGAGAGAGAGAGAGAAAGAGAGGGTGGAGGGAGTAAAAGTTGATAAAAACGACAAGAAAAATAGTCGAAGACAAACGAAAGGTAGCATAAAACTGATTCGAAGTCATATGTACTTAAATTTAGGCTCTTTAGTAGATGAGAGTCAAATGCACTTCTGTAGATATTATATATATAACTATATATATATATATACATATATATATATATATATATATATATATATATATATATATATATATATATACGTATGCGTGACGGTGATTTGCCTCTTAAAGTAGTCATTGCAAAGTTGCGTGTTTGGATTCGATACATTTACCGTTCACATTACCAGACAAACATTGTGTGACACTGTTCATAACCAACAGTACTTTAATATCAGACAATTCAAATACTTTTAAATACCTGTACTTCAGAATCTTCATATATTTTCTGAACAATGGAATGGATTTATACGCACGCACACACAAACACATACACACACACACGTATATATATATATATATATATATATATATATATATATATGTATATATATATATATATATATATATATATATATATATATATATATATATTAGAAGGTAAACAGTCATTATTATTTTATGGAAGGTAAACAGTCATGATTATTTATTAGAAGGTAAACAGTCATTATTATTTATTAGAAGGTAAACAGTCATTATTATTTATTAGAAGGTAAACAGTCATTATTATTTATTAGAGGGTAAACAGTCATTATTATTTAATAGAATGTAAACAGTCATTATTATTTATTAGAAGGTAAACAGTCATGATTATTTAATAGAAGTTAAACTGTCATTATTATTTATTAGAAGGTAAACGGTCATTATTATTTAATAGAAGGTAAACAGTCATTATTATTTAATAGAAGGTAAACAGTCATTATTATTTAATAGAAGGTTAGCAGTCATTATAATTTACTAGAAGTAAACAGTCATTATTATTTATTAGAAGGTAAACAGTCATTATTATTTATTAGAAGGCAAACAGTCATTATTATTTATTAGAGGGTAAACAGTCATTATTATTTATTAGAAGGTAAACAGTCATTATTATTTATTAGAAGGTAAACAGTCATTATTATTTATTAGATGATAAACACTCATTATTATTTAATAAAAGGTAAACAGTCATTATTATTTATTATAGGGTAAACAGTCATTATTATTTATTAGAAGGTAAACGGTCATTATTATTTAATAGAAGGTAAACAGTCATTATTATTTAATAGAAGGTAAACAGTCATTATTATTTAATAGAAGGTTAGCAGTCATTATAATTTACTAGAAGTAAACAGTCATTATTATTTATTAGAAGGTAAACAGTCATTATTATTTATTAGAAGGTAAACAGTCATTATTATTTATTATAGGGTAAACAGTCATTATTATGTATTAGAAGGTAAACAGTCATTATTATTTAATAGAAGGTAAACAGTAATTATTATTTATTAGTGGGTAAACAGTTATTATTATTTATTAGAGGGTAAACTGTCATTATTATTTATTAGAAGGTAAACAGTCATTATTATTTATTAGAGGGTAAACAGTCATTATTATTTAATAGCAGGTAAACAGTTATTATTATTTATTAGAGGGTAAACAGTCATTATTATTTACTAGAGGGTAAAGAGTCATTATTATTTATTAGAAGGTATACAGTTATTATTATTTAATAGAAGGTAAACAGCAATTATTATTTAATAGAAGGTAAACAGTCATAATTATTTAATAGAGGGTAAACAGTCATTATCATTTACAAGAGGGTAAACAGTCATTATTATTTATATGAAGGTAAACAGTCATCATTATTTATTAGAGGGTAAACAATCGTTATTTTTTATTAGAAGGTAAACAGTCATTATTATTTATTAGAAGGTAAACAGTCATTATTATTTATTCGAAGATAAACAGTCATCATTATTTATTAGAAGGTAAACAGTCATTATTATTTATTAGAGGGTAAACAGTCATTATTATTTGGTAGAAGGTAAACAGTCATTATTACTTATTAGAAGGTAAACAGTCATTATTATTTATTAGAAGGTAAACAGTCATTATTATTTATTAGAAGGTAAACAGTCATCATTATTTAATAGAAGGTAAACAGTCATTATTATTTAATAGAAGGTAAACAGTCATTATTATTTAATAGAGGTTAAACAGTCATTATTATTTATTAGAGGTTAAACAGTCATTATTATTTATTAGAAGGTAAACAGTCATTATTATTTATTAGAAGGTAAACAGTCATCATTATTTAATAAAAGGTAAACAGTCATTATTATTTATTAGAAAGTAAACAGTCATTATTATTTATTAGAAGGTAAACAGTCATTATTATTTATTAGAAGGTAAACAGTCATTATTATTTATTAGAAGGTAAACAGTCATTATTATTTATTAGAAGGTAAACAGTCATTATTATTTATTAGAAGGTAAACAGTCATTATTATTTATTAGAGGTTAAACAGTCATTATTATTTATTAGCAGGTAAAGCTACAAACACCTATTTTTTTCTATTTATCTACACTGAAAACACACACACACATACACACACTCACACATATATATAGGTCCCCGGAAAACGCGTCCAATTTTGCTAGGTATGGAAACTGGTTCATTATGTGAAAAATATTGATCGAAAAAAATGTATGACCGTTCTTGAAGGGTATATTGTTTTTAAAGGTCATTTTTTGTTCTAAAGTAACACTCGACTCAAATGGTTCTTTTACTGAATAAACGCTTTTACTACATTATTACATTTTCACCCCAAACAAGGCAGATTGCCACCTTGTTGTAGGGGGCTACTATCAGGGACATAGGTATCAGATGTACTGTGTAGGGAGTTTGGCAGCAAAATCCCGGTTAAAATTTGAACTTTTGCATGTCAGTACAGTTGGGGAAGCAGGGACCCGGAAGGAAATTCCAAACTCTTGCTGTTCTGAGGAAGAAACTACTGGAGTAGAACGCTCTCTTACATCTAGGGATCTCTACTGTGAAGGGGTGGGATTTAGCTGCTTGTCGGGTTTGTCGAGGGTATTTACGCCGAGGGAGCACAAGTGCTTGCAGTTCGCCAGAGCATTCACCGTTAAAGTACTTGTAGAACAGGCAGAGGGATGCAACATTTCGTCGATAGGACACAGGCCTGAAGTTTAGATGACAGTTCAGGACCTATCAGATTGGCGACTCTCTTTTGAACCTAATCTAGGAGCGAGAGACTAGTGGCAGATGCACCAGCCAAAATATGACAACAATACTCCATACATGGGTGAATGGTGGCCTTATAGAGGTATAGGATACTTTCGGGCGTTAGTAGCTTTCTAGCACGGTAGAAAGAACCTACCTTTTTGCAGCGGTCCTGGCGATACTCGAAATGTAATTGTTTCAACTCATGTTTACTGTGAGCGTTAGGCCGAGGGGTTTAAAAGATGTATTTTCAGATAAAGAGACATTGGCCATTGCTATTGGTGGTAGAGAAGGTTTCTTGTAATTATTGAAGAAAACGAGTTTAGTCTTGGCAGCATTGAATGTGACCATCCAATTATGTACTCATTCCACTACAGATTGGAGGTCATCTTCTAGTGTTTCTGCCATTTTTTTAGATATGTGTTCATTTGTTTTCCTGTCGCGTCTGTTATAGAGCGTGGTGTCCTAAGCATATATACCCATCTCACAGGAAATTTTGTCAGGCAGGTCATTTATGAATATTAGGAATAACAGCGGTCCAAGGATAGACCCCTGAGGCACTTCCGCATTTATATCATATTGTTTAGATGCACGACCGTCGAGGACAACCTGGATTTTTCTCTTATCTAAGAAGGATTTAATTACGTTATGTATTCTTCCAGTGATACCATATGATCTAATTTTCCTTAGAAGACCATCGTGCCATACCCTGTCAAAAGCCTTAGATTTATCGAGGACTTACCGCTCTACCTTCCCCTATTTTGTCCAGTAAACGGTATATACATTCAGAGATTACAGTTAGGATGTCTGCTGTGGAACGGGCTTGCCTAAATCCATATTGTTGGTCAGTCAGAAGTTTAGCATCTGTAAGGTGGTGAACTAGAGGTTGGTTATGGTCTAAAATATTTTGGCGAAAAGTGGGAGGAGGCTAATGGGGCGATAATTTACTGGGCCAGTTCTTTCGCCAGAATTCTTGAAAACTGGTACTACAGAAGCAGTTTTCCTGCAGGCAGGAAAGCAAGATTCATTAAGGCATTTGTTGTAAAGTTTAAAGAGAATTGGAGTTACTTCGGCGAAGCACTTTTTTAATAGCACAGCCGGGATGAGATCAGGTCCACATGCTTTTGCAGTGTCAAGATTTCTTATGATAGCATGCACCTTAGAAGGGGTGATTTTCAGATCGTGTAGTGTGGCATCTGTCCGCAAAGGAAAGTTAGGGAGGGGGTGGTTGGCAGAGCCCAATGTGGAGTTGAAGGCAAACCGACTGGCAAGCATGTTAGCCTTCTCAGTTGCAGAGCAAACAACCTCGTGATTGTTGGATAATGGGGGAATTGTTGATTGCCCATTATTTACTACATTGTTGTAGATTTTCCAGAGTTGCGTGTTCCTAATATTCTGCTAGTTAAACCAATTCTTTTAGAGAGCCAGTGTGAAAAGTCTTTAAGGAGGTAGAGAGAGAGAAAGAGAGAGAGATGGGGAGAGGGAGAGAGAGATAGAATATAAAACTTTATTGGTTTTATATCGTCTCGCTTTCTTTCGCAATTTGTTTGACTATTCATCATAATTTATGACCCCCAACAGAGCTACTACCACAGCACAAAAAATCAACAGTAGGTTATTTGATACGAAGGGGGCGTGTCTAACATGAATGATACTTGATTTTTTTCTTTTTAAACTTGAATTCTAGGTATTATATAAAAATTAATTTTATAAAATCAACAGTCGGTTCTCTACAGTGCAATGTAAACTACAATTCCACTGAGAGAGGTATGTGAAGTGTCCTTCTAAGGATTGGTCCATAACTAGAGCAATCAATCAACAGTCGGTTCTCTACAGTGTAATTAGATCAATTAATCAATAGATTTGATTGAAAAAATGACGATTTCACCGTTTTTGATAGCAATAAAAATATGGAAGTGTGAAACGTTCAGTGATTATCATTTAATCCTGGGCAACGTAAGATCCCTCTGCTAGTATAGCTAAGTTCATTAACAACAAAAAACTTATAATTGTGAATGAGGTAAAGCACAAACTATATTGGTAAACCAGAAGAGTACCCGATTCCAAGTTAGCAGCAAACGATGTCTGGTCAGATTTTTTTCCCTGATATTAAACTTCATCAGTAACAACTTCAGGCGACAGTTTCAATTTCCCAAGTTTATTTATTTTGTGAAATTATTAGGTTAAAATACCTCCCTCTTTATGTTAAGGATGCCTTTCTAAATAATAGTGTTACTATTTCAGCACCGTCGGTAACTTTTATTAAGTGGATTTCTGCCAGTAATTTGTTTTATTTTTATTTTAAAGTTATTATCGAAACTCGAAAGATATGACCATATCGCGTTGGTGATTTTTCTTACTCACGTAACGCTCGACACTACTTGTTTTTCGAATAGAATAGACGTTTTAAAATCTATTGTGAAACTTTATACAAAAAATCTCCCAAGCAAATATATATCTATATCTATCTATCTATCTATCTATCTATCCATCTATATATATATATATATATATATATATATATATATATATATATATATATATATATAGGAAGTCTGTTCTTTGTAATCTATCGTTTGTTCCTTCAAACTCAATATTAGATTTTGTATTATCATTTTTTATGTATGGATTATTGTGGGCTGTCCTCCAGAAGTAGAACATGTAATTCGATTTAGTTTCTCAAGGAAAATACTCTGTTCAGTTGGAGATAATTACAAATGTCGCAATGTTTGTATGCACAGTTTCTTTTCCTTTATTGGAACACAAAATATGCTAGAAAAATTCGGTATAGTTTTAACAAACGATAAACAAAACAAATTGTCAGTAAATACACTGCCAAATAACACTGGGTAGATTCGAATATTATACACAAACGTAATAATAATAATAATAATAATAATAATGATAATAATAATAATATATGTGAATATATATATATATATATATATATATATATATATATATATATATATATATATGTATGTATGTATGTATGTTTGGGGTGGAGAGGGCTCCCGTAAGCCGTGGTGAAGGCAACCTTTCTAGGAGAAGCAAATCTCTGATTTAAAAAACCATAAAGCAGTAGACCAGTACCCGCATTAAGCTGGTCTGCAGTTTAATTTGTTGCTGGCTATCTTGCTCTTGCTTGTTGCTGGATCTCAACATTTTGAACCGAGAGAGAGACTTAGCTGTCGCACAAAGCTAAGACTCTGTAACATCATCTTTGTATAGATACTCCCTCAGGCATTTGGCCTCATGGATTTTAAATGTCTGAGGGAGTGGCACTCGTCTGACAAGACGTTGCAATCATCATCATCATGTATATAGTAGCGTTGTGTGTGTGTCTGTGTGTAACTCCCAAATGACCAAAGAAAAAGAAAGCCATATGTGTGTACACCTCTCTGGGTCAAGAAATATTATGGCCATGATAGGATACTTCTGTCAACGGAGATATCCTGTCTTACGTAAGTTCTATATATAGCATTCTTCAAACCACATCTATATTGATTGAGTTTCGGTCATTATCATATCACATTAAATGAAATCTATTTAAATAATTAGCTCGATGATATTACTTATTCGACATAATACCTTTGTTTTAACTGTATTAATTTTTTTTTTGAATTATTTAGTTTATTTAAATTTCAATTTATATTTGATGAAACTTATTTTATCTGAAATCTGAAATCGTTTAATTTTTAAACCAGAAAACGAAAGGGGAAATAACTGTGATAGTTTAATTGAAAAATCGTTTTAAACGGAGCACGTTATTAAATATTTTCTGTAATAGATTTGTTTTCATTTCGAAATATTTTTCTAAACCTAATTATTTTTTAATTTTTAATTCGGAGGAAATTTTTTTTTCGTTTATTCTTAATTTTTAAGTAGCTTTTTTATATGTTAGAGAATAATGTAAATATGAAGAATCACTCCATCCTCGAAAATTCTTTAAAATTACCAATTTTATAAGTTTTCGGGGGCGCTGAAAACGTAAATAACGTTTTAAATTACGGCAAATGAGTAGTTTCCAATATATGAAAAAAAAATGCTAGTTTTAAAAAGTGGGGGATCAATTTTCTATAATAATTTAACGTAAAATGAGCACCCACTTTGTGACCACCACTTTTTGGAGGGTGGTGAGAGACTTACTTTCCACCCTCGGAAAATCTTTTAAAATTACCACTAGCGTTAAAAATTCCAGGGAACTAGTAGTTTATAGGAAAGGAAGAAATGCACCCAATTCATGGCCACCGACTGTGACCTCCACAACAACCCCCGCCCCTATATCGCCTCCCACCAAATGCAAACAGAATTTTTGTGAAATATTAAACGGTCCTTCTGCTCGGTTAGTGTAACGTTAAAACGGTTAATTACACTGCGGAAGCATCTGTTGAAAAACTATACATGTTCTATATCGAATATCCCCTTCCAAAAAAAAAAAAAAGAAAAAAATATATAAACCAGCAGCGCGCCACCAAAAAATGATAATCACCAAGTGGATACACTTTTTACGTTAAATTATTATAGAAAAGTGATCCCCCACTTTTTTTAAAACTAACATTTCTCCATATCTTCGATACTACTAATTTGCCGTAATTTTAGACGTTATTTTCGTGTTTAGTGCCCCCGAAAACATTGAAAGTTTAGGATAATATTTTTAATCGGGTTTCGGCCAGAAATTTGGCTGTTAAGGGGCAAAAGTTCAACGATTTGACCTTTGAGAACTCTACCAAACACCTCCGCCAATTTTAAATCTAAACACCTGAAATTTTAGATATAGGTTCCTTAGGCATGGTTGTAACTTTATAATTTGATTTGAGACCAAAACAGTAAATGTAAACGGGTCAAAACTTGGGTCAAAGTTTTAACAAATTTATCTCTGCGGTCTCTAATAAATAAGTCAGTCAGTTTTTGGTCTACACATTTCAAATTTTACATAAAGTGTATTCAGACATACTGCAAGCTTTTTAATCGGTTTTCGGCTGAAAATTTGGCTGCCAAGGAGTAAAAGTTAAAAAGATTTTATACTTGCGGTCTCTAGCAAACTATTAAGCCAATTTTGGGTCTAAACATTTGAAAAGGATATTAAGACATTCAGCAAGCTTTTAAGTCAGTGTTTGGTAGAGTTCTCAAAGGTCAAGGTTTAAAAAGTGTCACTTTGCAGATTCTACCAAACCCCTTCGCCAATTTTAGGTCTAAACACTTGAAAATTTAGATGTGGGTTACTAGGAAAGGGATCAAACATTATAACTTGATTTTAGCCCAAAACATGTGAAGGGGTCAAAATTGTGGTCCAAGTTTTAAATTGCGGTCCTTACCAATTTTTCTCTATGGTAGTTAAGGAAGCCTATTATATAGAAAGGCATTACCGTACATATGCACACGTTTTAATATATACATATGGACATGAAGTTTTGAACAGTACATAGGGCCTGAGCAAAGCCGGGCTGAACTGCTAGTCTATAAAAAAGAATAAATAAATAAATAAAAATTAACTTATATATATATATATATATATATATATATATATATATATATATATATTATGAAGCCTTTTGATTGACAAATGATGTCTAACTAAATATGAACCTATATTAATAATACCTAATGCATAATATTCCGTAAATTTTTAACAGTTTTCTATCTTTAGTATTGATATTAATAAACTCGTAAGCACGGCTGTAATTATAGAAATAAAACATGGCACTTTCTATATTCTCGTTAGCCTCGTTTTCTCTCTATTAGGAAGACTTCTAACGGGCAAATTTAGTCTAATTAAATATAAGACCCTTATAAATAATACTTGTGGGAAATGTACCCTAAATTATAAACAGCTTTCTAACTTTACTTTTGAAACTTAAATCCGAAACCATAATTAGAGAGGATTAAATATGGAACATTAAACACTAAAGTATCCTCGTGGGGTTAACAAAGTACTTCATTCTTTTCTCCTATAACATCGAAATTGTATCTTGAATAAGTAAGTTTTCTATGAACCATATGACTCATAACAATTTCCATTCATGTTCAGCTTTTATCCCGTTTTTTTTTTTCACCAAAAATCCATTAGAACTGAAAAATATTAACTGCCTTTGATTAGTTGTTTCGTGTTCGTACGCACTTCAACGAAACACGTGTAAAACAAAATAAAATTATATATATATATATATATATATATATATATATATATATATATATATATATAACTACTTATTTTACTCACATAAAATTAATATACGAAAGTATAGATTTATGCGTAAACTTTAAGTATTTACTTCAAAAGTACTCAATACGTAGGTAGAGCTAGTTAGTAATTTATCAAATATATATGGCGATTAAGCTACACTGAATATTCCGCGTTTCATCAACTCTAGGACTCCTCGGGCTTATGCGCGAATTCTGTGGTTGTTTATCGTTTTTATATGCTCCTCTTCTATTGAGATTTTAGTTAGCCAATCAGCTTTCTAGTATCCACCGCGCCCCTTCCTATCAGCCAATGGGCATGCATTTTATCTGACAAAGGATCTGTTTTAAAACTAGGTTAGTGTTTTTTTGTTTTTTTTATTGTTAGTTTATATATAAATATATATATATATATATGTGTGTGTGTGTACATACATATATGCACATATATATATATACATATATATATATGTATGCAGACATATATGTGTGATCGTTTATGTATATTCATGTTTATTTAATTTATTTATTTGTTTGTTTATTTTCTATTGTTTGTGTTACAAAAACAATAGAAAATAAACAAACAAATTAGTTATCGCGAAGTATAGAAAAACAAAATTATATAGAACTCACTTACAACTATTCAGAAAGTTTTATTAAAATCCAAGACATCAATACTTTTAATAAGCACAGAAGTGTCAATTTTAGCCATTTTTAACCCAAAAGTTCCTCTAGGAGCAACCGGAGTTTTCCTGGAAAATCCGTTTTTTTTATTTTTTATTATTTAATGTTTGTGAAAAATTTTCAAACTTTTCCAAGGCGTAGTTATTGAGAAAAGTGTGGACGGACGAACGGACGAACGGACAAAGGTGAATTTACAGGTTCACCCTCCTTTTGTTGGGGGACCAATTAAAATGTATTAAATAAAATTTAATTATATATCAAATTAATATTCTAACTGTTCAATATTAGTTTATATTTAAATTTCAAATCATAAATCAACTAAAGTGGTAAATGCGAAGGTAAGAGAATATAAAATATCATGTTATAATAATAACATTAACAATCTTAAAATAATAAAAGAAAATATGAATTTAATCATCAAGTATTTAAATACTCATTTAATTAATTAAAATAATAAATTATATGATACAAGTAGGAATATGATTAATTCAAGATTTAAAAAAAAATGTACTAAACAATTAAACTAGTTTTAATATGACTACATGCTTGAATAATATATGTATAAAATAATTACAGATGAAGAAAAAAGTTAGTTTTTAGAATAAAACTTTAAAATTGATACAATTAAAATAAATAAAAACGAATAGTAATTAAGTAAATAAAATTAAATATTAAACTTATAAAGTTATTATAATTATAGTATAGATCAAATTAAAATATAAATAATTTTTTTATGATCGATAAAAATTAATAAAATGAAACAGAATATACAAATTAATTAATGAATATATAACAAATTGAGGTAAAATAAACGCCGATAATAATCAAAATTAAATATTATTTATACAAAAGTATAGTTTAAAGATATCAAATAAGTCATTATTACTTTTAAATTCACGGATAAAATACAAAATAAATTAACAGATAAAATGTAATATACGGATAAAATGTTAAATAAATTAACGTGTAAAATGTCAAATAAATTCACGGATAAAATGTAAAATACATTGACGGATAAAATGTAAAATAATTTTACGGGTAAAATGTAAAATGAATTTACGGATAAAATGTAAAACTGATTCACGGATAAAATGTAAAATAAATCCACTGATAAAATGTAAAATAAATTTATGAATAAAATGTAAAATAAATTAGAGGGTACAATGCAAAATAAATTCATGGATAAAATGTAAAATAAATAAACGGATAAAATGTAAAATAAATTTACGGGTAAAATGTAAAATAAATTCACGGATAAAATGTAAAATAAATTTACGAGAAATATGTAAAATAAATTCACGGATAAAATGTAAAATACATTTACATATAAAATGTAAAATAAATTAGCGGGTAAAATGTAAAATAAATAAACGAATAAAATTAAAATGAATTCAGGGATAAAATCTAAAATAAATTAACGAGTAAAATGTAAAATAAATTAACGAGTAAAATGTAAAATAAATTTACGAGAAATATGTAAAATAAATTCACGGATAAAATGTAAAATACATTTACATATAAAATGTAAAATACATTAGCGGGTAAAATGTAAAATAAATAAACGAATAAAATGTAAAATGAATTCAGGGATAAAATCAAAAATAAATTAACGAGTAAAATGTAAAATAAATTCACGGATAAAATGTAAAATAAATTAACAGATAAAATGTAAAATAAATATACGAATAAAATGTTAAACAAATTAACGGGTAAAATGTAAAATAAATTAACAGATAAAATGTAAAATAAATTCACGGATAAAATGTAAAATAAATCCACTGATAAAATGTAAAATAAATTTATGAATAAAATGTAAAATAAATTAGCGGGTACAATGTAAAATAAATTAATGGATAAAATGTAAAATAAATTCACGGATAAAATGTAAAATAAATCCACTGATAAAATGTAAAATAAATTTATGAATAAAATGTAAAATAAATTAGCGGGTACAATGTAAAATAAATTCATGGATAAAATGTAAAATAAATTCACGGATAAAATGTAAAATAAATTTACGGGTAAAATGTAAAATAAATTCATGGATAAAATTTAAAATAAATTTACGAGAAATATGTAAAATAAATTCACGGATAAAATGTAAAATACATTTACATATAAAATGTAAAATAAATTAGCGGGTAAAATGTAAAATAAATAAGCGAATAAAATGTAAAATGAATTCACGGATAAAATGTAAAATAAATTAACGGGTTAAATGTAAAATAAATTCACGGATAAAATGTAATATAAATTAACAGATAAAATGTAAAATAAATTAACGAATAAAACGTTAAACAAATTAACAGGTAAAATGTAAAATAAATTAACGAATAAAATGTAATATAAATTCACGGATAAAATGTAAAAAAAATTTACGGATAAAATGCAAAATAAATTCACAGATAAAATGTAATATAAATTCACGGATAAAATGTAAAATAAATTAACGTGTAAAATGTAAAAAAATATAACGGATAAAATGTAAAATAAATTCAAGGATAAAATGTAAAATACATTGACGGATAAACTGTAAAATAAATTTACGGGTAAAATGTAAAATGAATTTACGGATAAAATGTAAAATAAATTCACGGATAAAATGTAAAATAAATCCACGGATAAAATGTAAAATAAATTTACGAATAAAATGTAAAATAAATCAGCGGGTAAAATGTAAAATAAATTCATGGATAAAATGTAAAATAAATAAACGGATAAAATGTAAAATAAATTTACGAATAAAATGTAAAATAAATTAGCGGGTAAAATGTAAAATAAATTCATGGATAAAATGTAAAATAAATAAACGGATAAAATGTAAAATAAATTTATGGGTAAAATGTAAAATAAATAAACGGATAAAATGTAAAATAAATTTACGGGTAAAATGTA
The DNA here is from genome assembly GCF_053919585.1 of Euprymna scolopes. NCBI lineage: Eukaryota > Metazoa > Mollusca > Cephalopoda > Sepiida > Sepiolidae > Euprymna > Euprymna scolopes. The sequence continues at coordinate 53,645,630 of NC_136500.1, forward strand.
AAATAAATTCACGGATAAAATGTAAAATACATTGACGGATAAAATGTAAAATAAATTTACGGGTAAAATGTGAAATAAAGTCACGGATAAATTTACGAATAAAATGTAAAATAAATTAGCGGGTAAAATGTAAAATAAATTCATGGATAAAATGTAAAATAAATCCACGGATAAAATGTAAAATAAATTTACGGGTAAAATGTAAAATAAATCCACGGATAAAATGTAAAATAAATTTACGGATAAAATGCAAAATAAATTCATGGATAAAATGTAAAATACATTTACGTATAAAATGTAAAATAAACTAGCGGGTAAAATGTAAAATAGATAAACGGATAAAATGTAAAATGAATTCACGGATAAAATGTAAAATAAATTAACGGATAAAATGTAAAATAAATTCACGGATAAACTGTCAAATAAATTAACGGATAAAATGTAAAATAAATTAACGAATAAAATGTTAAATGAATTAACGGGTAAAAGTTAAAATAAATTAACGGATAAAATGTAAAATAAATTTACGGGTAAAATGTAAAATAAATTCACGGATAAAATGTAAAATAAATTTACGGATAAAATGCAAAATAAATTCATGGATAAAATGTAAAATACATTTACGTATAAAATGTAAAATAAACTAGCGGGTAAAATGTAAAATAGATAAACGGATAAAATGTAAAATGAATTCACGGATAAAATGTAAAATAAATTAACGGATAAAATGTAAAATAAATTCACGGATAAACTGTCAAATAAATTAACGGATAAAATGTAAAATAAATTAACGAATAAAATGTTAAATGAATTAACGGGTAAAAGTTAAAATAAATTAACGGATAAAATGTAAAATAAATTTACGGAAAAAAATGTAAAATAAAATAAGTATGGATCTAATTTCAATGTATTAAGATGGTTGGTGGTTGTTTTTGTTTAACGGCATATCAACCCTTTTCGGGGTATTTAATGCCGAATTCAAAGATTTTGAAGAAAATTTTTTAATAGAATGTTTGTTGTTTTCAAGTCGGTTTCTCTTTAACCCATAGTTGGGACCCTAACATTTACTACCAATCCGGGTCAGAGTGGACCTGAGAACAATGGCAATTAAAGGGTGACTCCACACTCCCCAAAGCCCGAAAGCTGGGGCATCACCACTGGGTGTAGTTTAAGGTCATATCCAAGACCAATATATTAAGATACAACTGAAATAATAGAAATTGGGATTTATTTTAATTCAGTAAATTAGATCTAATTATGGATGGATAACTAACAGACATATCAACTTATTGTTGATTTAAATATTATTATTTAACTTAGATTATAGATAAATAAAACTCATAAATATGGATTCATTTATATTGAAATGTTTTAATTGTTAATATTATTTAATTTAAATAAATAATATAATCAATTCATACTACGAATTAGAAAAATACATTAACAATCTCAATAAATAATATTTTGATTGCAGAACATCTCCTCTAGACCAAAGTACCGTAGGTTTGCAACAACAAATGCCACATACAAATTTATTATGTCTAGTCTATAAGTCACTATCTTATGTAACTTTATAACGACATTTAAGACATATTCATTATAATAAATTCCTACATTTAATCCTAAGAGCAACATCATCTCAATCGCAACTATAATTAGAGGTAGTAGTTCTATTTTTTCCTCTAATTATCAAGGCGTCCACTCGCCGCCAATCAAGACCCGGAGGAAATACACACATTATACATATATTATGCTTACAGCCTATGTAATTGGATCATAAATTCAAGCATAACATACTCTTTCCTTTTTCTGATTCAAGAATAATAAAATTTTCCCTCATTCGCTGAGCTTTGATTATTCCTATATTCCGGATTAACGGTATTCGCATACTAAACGAACGCTAATGTACTATTCACAGATGGCGTCGTAATGATATCTACTTTTGCCCTCTGAGTAAATTGCTGCATTCATTTTCTTACATTTTACGGCGTCAACAATATCTAAATCCGTTTGTATTTCCTTTCTCTTTTTCTCTTTTCCGTCTCTATCTCTATCTGTATATAATCTTCCCAACTTTCTCTCTTTCGCTCGCTTTTTAGATTTCTTACTATGTAGAAGAAAGAATGCTTAACAGCGATGCCAAAGAAAAAACAACAAACATTTATTTCTTTTCTCTCTATCTCGCTCTCGTTCGCTCGCTCACTTTGTACATTTATGTATAAAAACGCGTTCTACGTCGTCTACACTACATATAACAGTTTTTCCTCTCTCTCTCTCTCTCTCTCTCTGTCTCTCTCTTTCTCTCTATCTTTCTATCTCCCTCTCGCTCTCTCTCACTTTGTACATTTTTACGCTGAAAAAAAAACAACAACTTTTCACGGCTTCAACGTAATCTACACCAGATTTTATTACCGCGCTCGATCTCTCACTCGCTCGCTTAATACATTTCTTTTTATGCCGAAAAAAACCCCACACATTTTACGACATCAATACTATCTACAACAGTTATCATTTCCTCTCTCTCTCTCTCTCTCTCTCTCTCTCTCTCGCGCGCGCGCGCGCGCTCGCTCGCTTTTACATTTCTTCTTATTCCCTCCACCAAAAAACAACATTTTACGGCGTCACAACTATCCACAACAGCTTTTATTTCCATCAATTAATCATACTTCACTGGCAACTTCATTTTTTGAGGGTGTGTAATGAACGATAACGTAGATGAGATGCCTTTGCAAATTTGTTTATGTAGATACAAACCCCTCAAAAATGAAGCAATTCTAAATCGGGATAAAGTGATCTTATATGATATTTTATTTAATGGTACTTTAGATGCAATGTTGAAGGCTGGTGGGTGTGCGACAGTCACGACTGATTAAACAAACAGAAATGTAACGAGTACAAATTAACTCCACACACGGCAACCATTCCAAAACAATGATGTACTCAAACACTACAGACTCGAAATTTGACATAAGGATTATTGAGATTTGGGAAAATCTTTTAAATCGGTTTTCGGCCATAAACTTGGCCAAAGGTCAACGATTGGACCGTTGAAAACTCTACCAAACTCCTCCGCCAATTTTGGGTCTAAACACTTAAAATTTTAGATATAGGTTACTTGGACATGGATCAAACTGTTTAATTCGATTTGAGACCAAAACAATAAATATTAAGGGATCAAAATTGGAATCAAACTTTGAAAAAATTGATCTCTGCGGTTTCTACTGAATTACTCAGCCAATTTTGGGGCTAAACATGTTATATTTTGCATAAATTTATTCAGACATAGGGCAAGCTTTTTAACTGGTTTGGGCCGACCATTTGTCTGCCGAGGGCTCAAAGTTTAAAAGATTTGCCATTGCGATCTATAGCAAACTATTCTGCCAATTTTGAAGTTTTAACCAAGTGTATGCAGACATACAGCAAGCTTTTTAATCAGTTTTTGGGGGCGAATATGTGGCTGCCAATAGGTCAAAGTTGAGGAGTTGACCTTTGCAGACTCTACCAAACTCCTCTGTTAATTATCGGTCTAACACTTGAAATTTTATATGTAGGTTACTGGACATAAGTCAGACTTTTTAATATATATATATATATATATATATATATATATATATATATATATATGCACATTAAGTTATGAAAATTACATAGGGCCCGAGAAAAGCGTTACTGAACTGCTAGTATATATCTATAATATAGAGCGGAATGTGTGTGCGTGTGTGTGTGTGTGTGTGTGTGTGGTCACGAATAGGCTCCTATATGGTTGACTATTTTAAAAATACATATAAAGATAGAAGATTATCGAGACATAGGAATGGGTATGTTTGATCTGGTAGAACGGTGGTTCATAAAAATTGTGGGGTCTGCGTTCGCGCCTGGTCCACAATGTATGGAAATATAAAATTTAAAAATAAAAAAAAGTTTACAAGTATTTTTGATATAGATGCACATAAGAATACTTTGATAAGTATGTTTTAACTTAAATAGGGATGGTATAATAAAATTGTGGGGTCTGCGTTCGCGCCTGGCCTCCATAGAATTGAAATAGCACAAACTTTAATAAAGACTTTTCATATCTATCTGCGTAAGTATACTTTGATAATTATGTTTCAGTTTGAAGAAATATGGTATAATAAAATTATGGGGTGTTCGTTCACACATGACCTCCATAGAATGGAAATATGTCACAAAGTTTAACAAGGTTTTTTAATATAGATCCACAGAATATTGTGATAAGTGTTTCAGTGTGAACAGGTATGGTATAATAAATTATGGGGTTTATCTATTTTATTTTACTTTCATCATAGTTTGCTTTGGTTTTGATACCCCCAAATTCGAAGTTATCTCTTTAAAACCCTTCCTTTTCATAACCTATCATACTTTCATATATCAGAGTCCATTTTCTGTGGGCTGTTTTTGAACCCAGTCAACGAGGGGTACTTTTGCTAGTATATATATATATATATATATATATATATATATATATATATATGGAGAGAGAGAGAGAGAGAGAGAGAGAGAAAGAGAGAGTCATCTACATACAGTACTGTTTCGTTGTATCACAACTCATCAGTGTGGCTAGACATACACCTTTTCCCAGCCGTGGATCGAACCTACAACCATCGTTTGGAGATTCGGTATTTTAGTTTATATAATGGCTTGAATTAAAGTTTAAAATGCAGAAGTCGAGTACAATATTTTAATTGTGCTCTAAACAGAACATTCATTTCAGACGCCCCCGTATCATATCAAAAAATCTACAGTCGATTTTATATGCCTGGCCTTTCCACCTGTGCTGCGATAATGCTTTTACAAGGGTTATAAATTATGATGATTAGTCAACAAATAGAGAAAAAAGAAAGAGGATGGATATAAAAGCAATAAGTTGCCTTTACCTCTGCACTCCATGTTTAAAAAGGAAGTGTCCTCTATAGTATCAGAGTTGACCGAATGGTTAATTGTAGGCATAGACCAATTCATACCATCTAAAAAATTCCAACAAAAACCTAACAGCCAGCCATGGTTCTCCCCAGAATGTGCTGCTGCTATCGCGCACAGAGATCACTTTTTCCATAGCTAACAACGAAATAGATGCACTGAGACTAAAGCTGCTTTCAGGACTACCAGCAACCACTGTAAAAGAGTAATAAAAAATGAAAGAGAGCTCTATGCCCAGTCTGTTAAATCCAAGGTAGCTGATCAGCGGCTTGGTTCCCACCAGTTTTGGCAAATAACAAATAGGATCCTGAACAAAAGTGTGCGTTCTATCCCAACCATTATCAATGGACCAGAGGTCATCTCGTCAGCGTTAGACAAGGCCAAACTATTTGCAAAGAACTTTGCAGCTAATTCTACCCTATGCGACGAAGGCCATCAACTCTCCATATTTCCTCCTATAACACAGAACAAGCTAGGTAACATACAAATATCCGTGCATGAGGTCGCCAAGCTAATCAAGAACCTAGATTCCAGTAAAGCAACTGGCCCTGATGGCATCGCAATTATATTGTTAGAAAAGCTTCAACCAGAACTTGCTCCCATACTTACGAAACTATTTAAGCGCTGCCTTAAGGAGAAGTGCTATCCGACTCCCTGGAAGACCATATCAGTTTGCCCTGTATTTAAGAATTCAGGTGATAAGTCATCTCCCTCTCAGTACAGACCAATAAGTCTCCTGTGTGTTATGAGTAAGTTGCTGGAATCCATATTAAATAGAAAAATAGTCAACCACCTCAGCAGGAATAACCTTCATAGTGACACACAATATGGTTTCCGTTCTGCAAGATCTACCGCAGATGTGCTGACGGTTATATCCCACAGGATTAGTGAATCTCTTGACAAAGGCTTCCTTTCCAGGGCAATTGCTCTTGACATATCAAAGGCCTTCGACAAGGTATGGCATAAGCGTCTACTTCACAAGATTTCCAGCAACGGTATAACTGGAAATGTTTTCTCAATCATTAAATCATTTCTCTCCGATAGGCTCATAAGAGTAGTGGTCAATGGACAAAAATCGGAGGCCTGCAATATAAATGCTGGAGTCCCTCAGGGGTCAATCCTGGGCCCAACTCTCTTCCTGATCTACATCAATGACCTCCCTAAACACATACTTAAATCATTCGTTGGCATCTATGCTGATGACACGACCATCTACGGCAACACATCAAAGGCTGTAAATGACAAAGTTCTCTCTGATTCTCTCTCCTCTGATATCGAGCGCGTGGTTCAGTGGGGGAAAATGTGGCTGGTTACCTTTAATGCATCCAAAACCAAACTCCTATCCTTACATCATCAACGCTCTTATCCCCATCTGGCATCAATTGTGATGGATGGCTCTCGTCTGGGTGAGGCCCCGTGTTTTGACAAGCTTCTGGGTTTGATCTTTACTCCTGATCTGAAATGGAACACGTACATCAAGTCTGTTGCCAAGGTCGCTGGAAAGATAGTGGGATCCTTCTACCGCTCCAGAAGATATCTCACTACTGATGCAATTCTCTATCTGTATAAAAGCCAAGTACGCCCAAGGATGGAATACTGTTGCCATATCTGGGCAGGACCTGCTAAAAACAGCCTATCCTGCCTTGACAGAGTACAAAATAGACTTCGTGGCTTAGTGGGGGATGCCCTTTTCTCTACCCTGCAACCTCTCGCCCACAGAAGAGACGTTGCGAGCCTATCCTTGTTTTATCGTTATTTCCATGGCAGGTGCTCGTCTGAACTCCAATCTCTGGTCCCCCCTCGCCAATCTTTCACGAAAAACACCCGTCTAGCTGAATCCACTGTGATAAATTTCCCCCACTCTATATCTGTGCCTTAATCAAAACGCGGATTCCATGAAAAAAGCTTCTTTCTTAGAACTGCACGCCTGTGGAACTCTGTTCCGTCTGCCTGCTTCCCTCCGGACTACAACTTGGATGTCTTCAAGTCCAATGTATACAAATTCCTAATGAACCGCCCCCTTAAGTAAACACTTCATCAAATCTCCACACTAACGTAATTTACTTGCAGTAACTCTTATCTCTGAGTGGTTTCTGGGCCTTGATAAGTGGTGATCACTGTGTAAAAAAAAAAAATCTCTGCCTCCCTAAAGACTTTTAACACTGGGTCGCTGAAAAAATCGGCCAAATTAGTAGAAAGTATTTTCATTTTTACGTTGACGGTGATTAACCTCTAATATAAAAAATAAAGCCCACCCTACCTGTGTAAATGTAGATGGGTGGCGGCTATTTTCTACTAAAGGTATAAAAGTTTAAACTACACTACTCGTGCAGTTCTACTGGGTTTTTTTTTTATATCAAAGTGATATTTTTATCTATTTATTCACTTTTGCCTTTTTTATCGATGCCATTTTTACCGTGCCATTTTTCCGGTGTCATTTTTACATAAATACATCTATGTATGTATGTAGGTATGTATGTATGTATGTATGGAACAATCATATTGACACATCGGTTTTCCTCAGATCACCGGAGATAACCATCGTTGAGCATGGCTAGTAGCAAACAGATAATGATTTGGGAGTTCTGGGTGCTGTACGTGCTCTCTGCTTATCTCGACATTGTTTCCAGTCGTCCTGAACCTCCACTTGACACTGGTACGCAGCAACGCCAATTAGGAGAAGTGGGTTTGTGTGTGTGTGTGTGTGTGTGTGTTTTTTTACATAGGCATCACCACTTATAAAGACCAAGAGGCCACTCGAGGATAAAGGTTAAAGAGTGTACAGTAGAAATTGGACAATATAGTAATCGTTAGTAATGGAAATTCGGCAAATTTGTTAACTTATATGGAACGGCTCATCAAGAACCTGTTTACGTTACACTTGAAGAGAATCAGATTGTAGTCAGCTGGAAGACAATTCCATAGACGTGCAATTCTAAGAAAGAAGCTTTGATCATGAAATCTACGTTTAGGTTTAGGCACTTTTAGGTTTAGGTTGTAGATTGCGTATCTGCAGGCACTTTTATAGTAGATATCCATTGTCTATCAAGGCTGGAGAATGCTACTATATATTTGTAGTTTAAATTGGTAATGTATTGATAGTGGGTATCTACCTTTCTTCCTCTACTGGGGTGAAAGGGATCCAAAATTGAAAAGTGGGAAGAATGAAGCCAGCGCATCTAAGGAAAGAGCGCTCTGACTCCGCAAAAAAAAAAAAAAAAAAATGCGTGAGTAGTCCTGTCAGCATTCCCCGATGAGAGCGCCTCAGAGAACAAGCATTAAAATTGTTTCGCCGGAAAGCCGGGAAGCAAGGCCTGGGACGGTTGACCTACTAGGATTACCTCGAACCAAAATCAGTGAGACAGTTAAAAAGCTACCAAAATTTCCCAGTTTCTGGTTGGCTGATAACCATTATATTAATACTAATAATAGATTTGGCAAAACAAAAAAAACAAAAAAAAAACTATTGAATGCTTAGGCATGGGAGCAACAAGATAAACATGAAGTGTCCCTTCAATATATGCTGTATACTAGGACTTTCTTGACTATGTTGTATTTTCTTTGGGTTGGTCAAATAGAGACTAGAACGATGGAAAAACATTAAAACAGAATTTAATGAGTTAGCATAATTTGAATTTTATAAGTACGAACGAATTTTTTCTGAAAATCTGTGTTTAAATATATTTTCATGTAAATCGCTCAAGACAAAGCATTAAGCTACTTGATGTAAAGAGCTAACGAAATCAAAATATGACTATCGTTAGAACGAGGGATTTTTACGTGCGCTAATCTTGAAAACCATGAATGAAAAGAAAGGAAGAAAACAGTCCTCGGAAAGAGAGTCCCACACACCTGCCGTATTTGAACAGAAGCTACTGAAATAAGAATATCTTTAACGATTATGATATCAAACCAGCGGATTAATTTAAACAATTAAACAAATGAATCCACCGAGCTGGAACAAAGGAACCCAGAAACATGCCAAAATAATATTTACTAGCATGATCCATGAAAATTCAGCAAATATGTTTTGATACAGCTGACTTTTTTTCTGGATAGCGAAGAAAATGAGGTTTTTAAACACAAAATCTAATAACACAGAGCAGATATGATTTTATTCACATTTCTACGAAAATAGTGTCTATTGTTTTTAGATATTGAACTAAACTAGATGAGATAAATGGGTAAGTACTGATAAATACCCAGAGTAATATTGTGCTACATAGTTCAATACAAATAATAAAATCACATTGTAAGAGACAATCTTGTATTTACTCCTTTAGTCTAGCACCTCTTGGCTAATAATCTCCTTCTATTGCCCTGTTTCTTTTTAATATTCCCCTTTTATGTAACGTTTCGCTGACATCTTTCTTCAGTGAAGAAACGCTGAATTGAAACATTGAAATTACTACACATTCTTTTCTCCAACCATTACAGCATTAACCGTATATCATTATTATCATGATATTCGAAAAGAAGGCTACATTAAACGGAGGTCACTGTCATATTTTTGTCCAAGGTTACAGACTGGCCTGTTTAAAGCCAAATTTCGCAAATTTTACGTTTTTTTTAAAACAGGTTGTCCTTCAAAACTTGTATTTGGCCTTTTTCAAAGAGAAACGTTCGAACTAAGGCAGTAACATGCAGAATATTATATAGATAGAAAAACTGTAACTAGCGACATCACGTCTGTGAGAGAAAGAGGGGGATAGAGATTGCAGAGAAGAATATAGGGCGAAGTCAATCAAATTACGAGTAAGGTTCTGCATCTTATCAAGAATCTTCAAATTCTTCAGCTCAAATATGACAACAGTACTTCATACATAAGGTGATAATAAATTCGTACAGATAAAGGATCATCTCAGATGTGGAAGTGTTTAGATCGACAGAGGGAACCAACTTTACGAGAAGCAGCACGAGCAATGAAAAGAAACATAATGAAACTGCAGCACTAACCCTAAAGCAGGTTGAACTGGCTTCCTCCAAAGGAGGAAGTCTCAGGAGAGTATTCATATGCGATCCCCGGTCGCATGCATGTCTCCCTTAGGATTAATGACGACGTTGGGTTTTTGCGATTCTTGCAAGGAGATATCGTCTAGTACTGACCAGGTACAACGTTGCTTAACTTCGTTAACCGAACTCGCTCCGGTGTGCCAATGTGATTATACCGTATAAAGGACGAGTAATGTATCCAATATATGAACTTCAAGAAAAATTTGACGAGAACAACAAAGAAGTTGAATGGATATACGAAATGTAACAAATATCCTTTTATATAGGAATATATAATACTTTTCTAATATTTAATATAGTACTTTATAGTATTTAATATAGTACTTTATTAATATAGTACTTTATAAATATATAATATTTAATATAGTACTTTATAGTATTTAATATAGTACTTTTGTTTTTCTTCTTTCATGCCTTCAAAGCATATATTAGATAATCCAGTTTCAAACGTTTGGATATGCATAGCACGTTTAAGTACTTTGTTCCAGATTACTGATAGTGGTTGATGTTAGAGTTCTGATCTGACGAGGTGAACCAACACGTTGTAGTTTTCAGTCGCAAAGCAGATAAATAATAGAAAGTACTTCTACTTGCTTTTTCTTTATAACAACGACATTTATTTACAGCCGTTATCTTGAACCTTCTCTCGAACGTCACCCATCCCTCTAACGTGATCTCTGACGTGCTCCATGTCTCTAACTTGATCGTTCCCTTTCTCTTTTTTATAGCCTTTATTTATTTACCGGTGATGTCATTTCGCATCGTTTGCATACGCGCGACCGCATTAAATAACAAAAGTTCTCAAATCGGGATGTATATATCTGCTGTCGGTCATGAATCTCGTTATCTAATTGTGAAATATAATCTCTCCTCACCAGCAATGAAGTTGTACAATTGATGAAGTATAATCAAGAGTGTGTAAAAATCATAAATCATAGGTTTACAGAAAAGAAGTAGAAATGCTCAAATTAAAGTGTTCATCAAAGCTTAAAATTTCTTTTCCGACATATTCGTAGTCGATGAAGATACTTTCATTTGGTCATATAGAAATTATACCCGATCCTGTTCTCATAAGGCGAAGACACCCCATTCTCATAAGGCGAAGATAGCCCATTCTTATAAGGCGAAAACATTCTGTTCTCATAAGGCGAAGACATCCCGTTCTCATAAGGTGAAGATGTCCCATTCTCATAAGCCAAAGACATCCCGTTCTTATAAGGCGACCCCATTCTGTTCTCATAAGGCGAAGACATCCCGTTCCCAGAAGGCGAAGACATCCCTTTCTCATAAGACGAAGACATCCCGTTCTCATAAGGCAAAGATGTCCCATTCTCATAAGGCGAAGACATCCCGTTCCAATAAGGTGAAGACTTTCTTCTCATAAGGCGAATACATCCCTTTCTCATAAGGCGAAGATATCCCGTTCTTAAAGGTGAAGACATCCCGTATACTGTGACCAACATAAACTTTGAACAAATTAGTGATTTTGCAAGAGGACAATATTTGCATAATGTTTTTTTTTTTCTTTTCATTTCCATAAACTCACACTAGGGCTATGACAACAGCATATTCTTTTCATTTTTTTGACTCTCGAGTATATATCCAACACAATTAGACAGAGTTAATCAACTAAGAATCACGTCACTCTATATAAAAGCATATAAGATATCAACGGATACACGCTCGAGAGTCAAAACAATGAAAAGAATATGCTGTTGTCCTAACCCTACCCATCACTGTGTTTGGCTGTAGATATTGTCACACGTGTCCTTAAACATGATTTGCATATATAATAACTTGACCCTTCATCTACTGAAATGTTTTTAATATTTTGTTGTTACAATTATTTAGATAGTTTTTCAACTAGTCTAAGAGAAGGAAAACACAGAAATAGTACCGTTTTTTTTCTGCTAATACCAGCATTATGATGCGCAAAATAAAACAATCATAGCTCAAAATTAAACAATCATGGGTCAAAATCGTTTAATATTTAACGTTTCATATCCGTCTGTCGGTAGCTCAGACGGTAACAACACAAAGATATAAATAAATATTAAGACTAGAGCGCTAAATGTTCTCGTTTCGATTCTAGCAGATGGTATTAAAGTTTTAAAAACTTTTGAAATCATTACCATATATTAAATAATAAGCAAAAGCAAATTGTTTCTATAATAAATAAGAAATTTGGATGAATTAAAATATAATATTTATGGGTATTTTACGAACGGGCAACGATATTGACGATGTGAGACTCTGATTCTTGTCCATGGTTGTGCGCCAAAAGCAAAGACGCATCAGTGAATTCCAAGTAAAAAGTATTAAGATTGATGGTGGTTATGTAAAAAAAAAAAAAATAAATGAATAAATTCTGGAACACAAAAGATCGCACGCTTTAATGGTATCACTCCTCTTTCTGTGCATCTTCAACTTTTTGAATCGAAAAATAGGAGTCTTTACTTTTTGAACGAGCCTCGTATATATATATATATATATATATATATATATATATATATATATATATATATATATATATATATATATAGAGAGAGAGAGAGAGAGAGAGAGAGAGAGATAGATATAAGTGAAATTGTGTGTGTGTGTGTGTGTTTGTGTGTGTACATTTCCCTACCAAAGGACTCTGTCAGTTGTTGGTCTAGCCACACGCAATTTGACATAAGAGTTATTCAGATCTAGGAATTTTTTAAAATCGGTTTTCGGCCAGAGATTGGCTGTCAAGGGGTCAAAGTTCAACGATAGACCTTTGAAAACTATACTAAACTGTTGGGTCTAAACACCTGAAATTTTAAATATAGGTTACTTGAACATGAGTCAAACTTTTAATTTGATTGGAAACCAGTACAAGGGTCAAAATTAGGCTCAAATTTTAGAAGAATTGAGATCTGCGGTCTCTACCAAATTACTCAGCAAATATCTGCTCTAAACATTTGAAATTTTACATAAAAGGTATTCAGAAATAAGGCAAGCTTTTTAATTGATGTGGGTCGAAAATATAAATGTATGTATGCATTTGTGTGTGTATGTCTGCCTAAAACTTTCGACACGATATCGTTTTGAGGCTCGACCCTTCAGACGACAAATATCGAAAGATTAGCTAAAAGTGTTAATTCTTTCACCCTGAACTGAGCACTTTTCTACAGGGGGGGTCGCTATTTTCGAAATCATTCCCTCTTTTCGATTGTCTAGCCTTTATTTAAACATACGTCACTTCCGGTTGGTGATGGCGTAACGGCAAAGAAATCACCTTTTTTACGTTCTTTTCCTCCTTCGCGGTACGGGTTCGAGCCTGTCTGCCTACTACCACTTTTTTATTTTTGTGCTCAATGCACACCTCTAAACACCCGGGCAACGCCGGGCAACGCCGGGCACCCAGGCTAGTATATATATATATATATATACATATATATATATATATATACATATATATATATATATATATATATATATATATATATATATATATAGAGAGAGAGAGAGAGAGAGAGAGAGAGAGATTTTTTAATATGTATTTTTCTGTATCACTTAATCACACAAAGTACATGCTTAAGTATTCCTCAGTTTGGAGATTGGGTTATGATGAAAAGAAAACGTTCATTTTAATTCATCTTAATTTGCAAAAACAAAATAAATAAATAAATTAAAAAATAACAAATAAATAAAAAATAAATAAATAAACAATTTTTTTTTAAATAGATAAATAAATAAATAAACGGGTGCCATGTTTTACTACGTTTCTACCCAACAATTTCAGTTCCTTTCCCCGGATTTTCTCTCACTCATGCCCTTATTCTATACAACGTCTCTTAGTCTTGCTTTAACATCTCCCCTCTCTCTCCCCCTCTTTCTCACTCTATCCCTCTCTCTCTCTCTCTCTCCATATCTCTTCACGTCTTTCTGCCGCTGTTTGTAAAAAAACAACAACATTTAACTGATAAAAAAATCAATAAAATGTAATTCGCATTTTGTTTGTTAACTCTAGATAAATTGATTTATCACTCTATGAAAATTTAAGAGAGCTCTCATGAGTGTTTTTAAAAACATACTTTATTTGTCAACTATATATATTTATATATATATATATATATATATATATATATATTAATATAAAATATTCTCAAATGATAATAGCGCTTATTAATATAATGTCTATTATATTTAGAAATTTCAGTTTTATTTATGCTTAGTAATTGGCAATTAAGGTCAATAATTTCTAGAATAGTCACAATCCCAGGGCGGTAAAATCCATTCTCAGAAAAATAACATTTGGGCAGTACTGTTGTAAGTCATTGCAAAATTACAAGCAACATGCCAATAAACATTGTGTTTTAAATCCTTATTTCAAGTTTATCGAAATCCATTGGATAACTTTCCTTCCAGAAAATGTCTAAGAATTAGGACTCAAGATTAAGGGGGTTTAAGAAAAAAAATAATAAATTCAGCGATTTTTTCTTTATTGGTGATTGAGTACTTTTAATTGTATTAAAAATATTTTAATTTAAAATCGCATTAAATTGTCCTTGAAATTTGGCGAAATTATTTTAATTGATCCATAAAGCGTATTACTAAAATTAAAATAAACTTGCAAATATCTGAATTCTAACCTATTTGTATGAATAATAAATTGAACTAAATATGCCCGTATTACGCACGTAAGCATACAAATTTTGGTTAGAAGTGAATCTTAGAAATTAACATATACGCAATATGTTAATTCGGAGAAAACACACGTATATAAAAATACCTTTTAGTGTTTTAAATCTACATTTTTTAAAAGCAAAATAAAAACTAACACCTATTTAATCAACAATGTATTATTTATTATAGTTTTGCAACGTTCAACAAAATTCTCAATATCTTTTCGGTAGAAATCACTTGATTTGGATTCGAAAAATTAAATATAGCAAAAATTTTCCAAGCACATTATATTTAAAAAAAAACGGCAAAAACTTAGTTGCCAACCCAATATATATATATATATATATATATATATATATATATATATATATATATATATACTATAATCATTTTAAATACCTACAGGCATTAGTGTTTCATCCATTCGGGAATCATCAGTGCAGGATGTCTCGATTACCACCGGTCGGGAGATTTAAACCCGGCGACGAAGTCATCTCTGAATCCATTAGCAAGGAAGAAACTCACACGGCCAAATTTAACAGCGAGGAATATCGTTGAAATATGAACATTATTTTAAAACTTCGAGACGTCCGTTACATAACGTTATAACATCATGATTTGCGCATGCGAGCTAAAGTGATCGATTTCATTTCAACTGTGAAGTGATCAACAATAAGAACCGAGTTCTTAAAGTAGCTAACAGAATTATTACTATCACCATTATATATATATATATATATATATATATAGATAAACACATATCAACGAGTAGTATATTGTACTTTGATTGAAGCATTATGCATAGTTTGTAAGGAGTTGTGTTTTGAAACCAATGACAATGCAGTTTGGTAGAACACATTGGTGGTTACAAGACAAGGTAGAAAGTGTGAATGACAATATTAAAGGATTTCAAAAATTTTCTATTTATTGTGTTTTCTATTTCTGTAAGTGTGTTCTATGTATTTACCTACCTATCTTTCACCTCCTCACTCTCTCTTTCTCTCTCGGTCTGTCTGTCTGTCTGTCTCTCTCTCTCTCTCTCTGTCTGTCTCTCTCCATCTCTCTCTATACACACAAACACACACACACGTATCCTCCATATATATATATATATATATATTTTTTTTTTTTTTTTTTGAGAAACGATTCATAATTTTGAATTAAAAATCAGTTTAACAAAAAAAAAAAAAAAAAAATCAACTAGATTGTACGATCGTTTCAGAGACGATGTTCATTTTATTTAAATTGACAATAAATATTGACAATAATTTGACAAAAGTTTTGTCCTTTAAAAACAAAGTCTCCTCATATATATACACTTGTGCCCGATATTATTCATACCCCTCGGATCTTTGAGATTTCTATAAGAATATTGCTCAAACCAGAAGATAGACAATATTAAAGGGATTTCAAACAATAAATCAAGCATAAGCATTTAATTTAAACTCAACAAATAAATAAATTATGCAAGTTTGAAGCATTATACTAAGAAAAACAATAATGGCACTAGTTCAAAATTATTCATACCTCTCTTACTAATAGTCAATAGCATGCCCTTTATTCTTAATAACTGCCTGTAACCGTTTTGGATATTTATCAACAAGGTTTTTACAAGCATCAACACTGATTTTTGACCATTCTTCAATGCAGTAGTTCTCTTAATCCCTCAAATTTCTAGGTTTCCGCTTTTTAACCTCAGTTTTCAATATGCGCCAGAGGTTTTCGATAGGGTTCAGGTCAGGACTCTGGCTAGGCCATTCCAAAACATTAATGTGATTATCCTCAAACCATTTCTTGACTATTTTGGCAGTATGTTTTGGATCATTATCCTGTTGAAGGACCCAGTTTGGTCCTAAATGGAGCTTCTCCGCATCCTGTCTAATGTTTTTCTGGAGTATCTCCAAATATTGCTCCTTCTTCATGGTTCCATCTATCTTGACCAAACTACCTGGACCACTAGCCGAAAAGGAGCCCCAAAACATTAGGCTACCACCACCATGTTTCACCGTGGGTATGGTGTTCTTTGGGTTGTAAGCTTCTCCTTTCTTCCTCCAAACGTAAGAAGCATCCATATGGCCAAACAATTCAATTTTTGTTTCGTCAGTCCACAAAATACTTGAGAAAACGGACTCTGGAGAATTCACATGGGTCCTAGCAAACTTTAGACGTGCTGCAAGGCGTTTTCCGGTGTGCAATGGAGTCCTTCTTGGTCTTCTTCCTTTCAGACCATTTTCATGCAGAGTCCTTTGCAATGTTTGGCTTGATATTTTTATGCCAGAAGACTCCAGATTTTCTAAAATGTCCTTAGTAGTGGTGGTTGGATTTGCATTAACACTTCTTACAATATTCCTGGTGGCTCTAGCAGACAGTTTCCTTTTCCTTCCTCTACCAATCAAGTTGTTTGTTGTGTGGTGGCTCTGGAATTTTTTGATGATGCTCTGTACTGTTGCTGTAGGGACCTCAAATTTCTTGGAAATTGACTTGTAACCTAAACCATCCTTATGTGAATTCACAATTTTAGTCCTAAGATCATTACTAAGCTCTTTTTTCTTCCCCATTCTAATAATTTTTATTCTTTTTTTGGTTTTCAGTTGATATCATTTTAATTTCTGAAAAATGCAAAAAACGAAATGAAATTAATCAAAGGTTGTATAAAAGCATTCAAAATAAGAATCAAACAGGAAACAAACAGTCAGAAACTCGATTAATACTGAAAAAATAAGGGGGTATGATTATTTTTGAACATTGCAGATTTTATAAATAGCTGTATATTTCTTTTATTACAAGTATCCCGAGATTTTAAAATGACGAAAATGATCAGAAGAGGTTTATTAAGAATATGTATCAATATGGACGTAAACAATAAATTCTTACAAAGTTACACCTAATAAACTCAATTTTCAAGAGGGGGTATGAATAATATCGGGCACAAGTGTATATATATATATATATATATATATATATATATATATATATATATATATTAGTGATAAAACGATTCCATTATTTTTTCGATTTCGACACAATTACCGATTCCGTACTTTGTTCCCGGTTTCGATACATTTATCGATTCCAAATCCGATTCTTACGAATCTCTAAATGTGCAACTATAAATAGTTATTTTGTCTTGATTATCGTAAAAACACATCTTAAATGTGCATATGTTTTCTCAAACGTAAAAAACACGTTGTGAGATGATCTATAAGTTTTAGCTTTAAAATTACCAAATTTTAGCTTTGGTAGTTTATTATCAATAAATATTTATTATTTTATTATTAGTTGAAGATTTTTTAAACAAAACCAAATAAAAAGAAGATAATTAAAGGAATCGGTTTTGGCATCGAAAAATAGTTACAAATTTTTCCGATTCCGATACCGATTCCGATACCGATTTCAATACCCGAAATGTTCCGATGTTTCCGATTTCCGGTTAATCGTCCGAATATTAATATGTATATATACATATACATAAACATACATATATATATATACATATATATATAAATATATATATATATATATATATATATATATGTTTGAGGTGTTCAAAAGTTAGAACTAATGAAGACAACGAGGTTGTTGAAAAGTGCTCAATAAAAAGAGCAAAATATATTTTATTATTTGGGGTAAACGGTTACATATGGTCGCTACAAATAACCATCTGCTTCAGTCAAAGAGACTTCATCAGGCGACCTGGAACCTCTCGACGCCAAAAAGAAAAATGAAAAATGGAATAGAGAGAAATTAAAAAAGAAAAATGGAGCTCTTCAAAAAAAGTATAAAAAGTTCATAAAGAGTTTACAAAAAATTGCTAGCTCTCTAAAAAAGAGGATAGAAAAAAAATAATGCGATCTTTTGCTTTTTTTTTTTTTTGCGTAAAAATTTGAAAAATAATTGCAACTTTTCCCTCTGCAACGTCATTTTCGGGCACGTGAATCCAGGATCTGATCGAGTATTTTGTGACGTTATCCCCGCGAATATCGAAAACTCCAATTTCAGAGTTTGTAATCATACACATACGCCGTTATATTCTTTTAAAGTTAATAAATTCTTTTTCTTCGATAAGGTAAGAACGGAATAAATTCAAATATTGACATAATAATTAGATGAATGGTTCTGCGCTACGGAATAGATACTGTCAAGAACTTTGTATTTAGACGTATATAAAGAAATAAACGGTAAGATGGTCACTATCTTGAAATTTTGAATATAGACTTTTGTCATTCGTTTATATACGCTCTGTATTTATATCGAGCTTCATAAATAGAAATATTTGTTATAAATAAAAGGTGAAATATAATTAAATAAACATATTTACACACACACACACACACACACACATATATATATAGTTATAAAACATATATATTATAACTTACTACCTAGCACTACCTACGTATTGAGCACTGTTGAAGTAAATACTTAAAGTGTACGCATAAATGTATACTTTCGTATATTAATTTATGTGATTAAACGAAGCAGTTATATATATGTACTAGCTTTTCAACCCGGCGTTGCCCGGATGTTTGAAGGTGTATGTTGAGCAAAAATAAAAAATAAAAAAGCGGTCATTTATTTTAAATTTGACTCCTATTATGACCCCATAACATTAATTGTTTTAGGCTCAAATCAAGTCATTAAGTCAGATCCATGTCCAATGAACCTATATCTAAAATTTCAAATATTTATACTCAAAATAGGCGGAGGAGTTTAGTAGAGTTCTCAAAGGTCAAATCGTTTAACTTTGACCCTTTAACATCCAAATTTCTGGTCGACAATCGATCACAAAGATTTTCCAAAATCTCAGCACCCTGTATATCAATTTCGAGTCTGTAGACTGAAAATTGATAGAGTTGTTGCGTAGGGAAATGTACACACACATATACACAGACACACAGAAACATAGATACACAGATACTTTCACTTTTATAGATATATAGATAGATCGATTAGCATATCAGCCCAGCGTTGCCCGGGTGTTTGGGGGTGTATGTTGAGCAAAAAAAAAAGCGACTTAACTTTGATCCCTATTATGGTCCCCTTAACATTTATTGTTTTGGGATCAAATAAAGTTATTAAGTTAGATCCATGTGCAAGGAACCTATATCTAAAATATCAAGTGTTTAGACTTAAAATTGTCGGAGGAGTTTGGTAGAGTTCTCAAAGGTCAAATCGTTGAACTTTGATCTCTTAACAGCTAAATTTCTGGCCGAAAACCGATCTCATAGATGTCCCTAAATCTCAGTACCCTGTACATCAAATTTCGAGTTTGTAGACTAAAAATCGATAAAGTTATTGCGTAGGTATACGTTGACAGACACACAGACACGCAGACACGTTCACTTTTATAGATATATAGATTAAACAAAAAATATATACATATACATAAATATATATGTAAACAATTTTGTGTTTACTGTAAACTTTTTACACAAATATTATGCAAGTATAAATCATGTAGAATATTTGCATGGATATAATTACACGTAATAGTTAACTAAAGATGATCATCCCATAAGAAAACAAACAAAAAAACTAACAGGGAATTAATTAAAATAAATGTTTAAAAGAATATGCAAATTAGCTAGATCTTTTGCTAGTGAACGCAATTCCACAACCCATGTATAACAAAGTTGTATTTTCTTTTTAAATAAATAGAAAAGAGGGTTTTTAATATGAATATCAATACACACAAATGAAAAACGAATTCATAGGAGTATATAACATCAAAAGATGGAGGAAGTGAGGAAGCATGGCTTTGGAAATCCTTTTACCCGAATATGATGTCCAGCATGTTAAAAATATACCTTTTGTTGTAAAAATCTTATGGATAAACATCTGAAGAAGTTAATGGGGATAGGATATTTTTATGGAAATATAAATCGTAAAATTTCCAACTCATCAATGAAACAGCTGTAATGGAAAAAATTCAGAAAATAAACGAAGGTTATAAAAAAGAAAACGTGAGTTTTTGAATTTTCAACAAAATTCTGCACTATATATATATATATATATATATATATATATATATATATAAATGAGAAGATGGTCATCCACATTTTGAAGACACTTATTTTTTAAATAAAATTTAAATGGAAACTTTGAAAAATCTTTGTGTTAAATATGTTTCATTTTCTCATTTAAACTTCTGCCCGGCAACCGGAGCGTAACACACGTGGTTCTACCGAGCAAGACGAAGTTTGCTATTCTCTTCTCCGCCGAGGGATTCTCTTCATCATAACAGCAAAACGAAGAAAAGACGAAAAAAATTTCACCCTCGGACCGGACTAGCTACCCTGTTGAGGCTATTTTTTAGCGAAATATCGGCAAAATAAAAAGATATAATAATGATTTTATCATTATTTTCGACACTTGAAGAGTTTTCAAAATTTGTCATTTAAATTTATATATTTGTTATAATAACTTTTATTTAGCCAACCACAAGTATTATCCATATTACTTTTTCCCACATCATGCTCGATTTTTTTTTTCGTTATACCTTTGGTCGACTACCAATAACTAAATGGTAGATCTATATGAAAAAGAATCAGTTTTGTTTTATTCAAACAACTGTAAACAAATTTAAAAAAAACACATTTATTTGCGACTTTTGAAGAATATATATGACGAGTTGTGTAATAGACCTTCATTGTTCAACGAACCAGGTGTTTAACTTACTTCATAAAAAAATAAAAACCTAATTAAATTAATTAATTAAACACATCGTTCCGTTTTAGCAAATTCTTTTTAAATCGCATGACAAGGACTTGTGATTTTTACCAATCATCTGTCCGAAACATTAGCGTGTCCAGTGTCACTGCCTTGTAAATTTTTTATTATTATTATTATTATTATTATTATTATTATTATTAATAATAATAACATTAATAATAATAATAATAATAATAATAATATATATATATATATATATATATATATATATATATATACATTATGAGTTATATTTTTTGGAAAAAACAATTCTAACAGTGCTATATTATAATGAAAAATTTGTGAATATATATATATATATATATATATATATATATATATATATATATATAAGTGAAATTGTTTGTGTGTGTGTCTGTGTGTGTACATTTCCCTACTAAACAACTTTGTAAATTTTCAGTCTACAGACTCGAGATTTGACGTAAGGGGAATAAAATTGTAATCGGTTTTCTGCCCAGAAAATTGGCTGTCAAGGGGTCACAGTTCAACGATTTGATCTTCGCACACTCTATTCAGCTCCACCAATTTTGGGTCTAAACTCTTGAAATTTTAGATGTAGGTTACATGGATCAAATGTTTTAATTTGATTTGAGCCCAAAACTATAAAAGTTAAGGGGATAAAAATTGGGATCAAAGTTTTAAAATAAGTTGCAGTCTCTACCAAATTACTCAGCCAATTTCTGGTCCAAACATTGGAAATTTTACATGAAGTGTACTCAGACAGAGGCCAAGCTTTTACATTAGTGTGTAGCCGAAATTTTGGCTGTCAAAGAAATCAAAGTTTAAAAGATTTGACCTTAACGGTCTCTAACAAATTATTCAGCAAACTTTGGATCCAACCATTTGAAATTTTACATAAATGGTATTCACACAGGAAACAATCGTTTTAATCATTTTTTTTGTGTGAAAAATTGGCTGCTTGAAATTTTAGATGTAGGTTACCTGGACATAAGAGTGCTTTTTAATATATATATATATATATATATATATATATATATATACGTATGCACATACACATACACATATATATATATATATACATACGTATGCACATAACGTTGCAAACAGTACATAGGACCAAACAAAGCCTAGTTGAACAGCTAGTGTATATGCATATATATATATATATATATATATATATATATATATATATATATATGATTATCGGAAAGGATAAACACACTTATATACGGATGATAATTTTATATTATTTATCGTAATTTATAATTTATATATACATGTACATACATATATGTGTGTGTATACATATGCATATATATATACATATATATATATGTATATATACATATGTATATATACATATATGCATATATATGTGTATATATATATGCATATATATACATATATGCATATATATATGTATGTGTAGCTATACATATGCATATATATACACATACGCATATATATGTGTATATAAACATAGACACAGATATATACATATATGCATATATATGTGCATATATACATATGCATATATATACATATATGCGTATATATTTGTATATATTAACATGCATATGTATATACATATATGCGTATGTATATATATGTACATACATACGCATATATGTATATTTATATTCATATATATACGAATTTAGGAAAAATGGCACGGTAAAAATGACAAAAGTGAATAATTAGGTAAAGATGGTTCTTTAGCAGTGAAAATTAGGATCGTTTCGAAATTTTAAGCATTGGAGAAGTACATTTTAAGCTCGCATTCCTTTAGATTTATATAGAGTTAAGCTTCCCCCCCCCTACAAAAAAATTAAATAAATATTTTTACAGGCATTTACACAGGAAGGGGTGGGGACTAGGCATTCTTTTTTTTTTAAATAAGAGCCAATTAAGGTCAACACGGCTTTCTGCTAATTTGAACAGTGTGAAAAGTATATGTGGAGGTAGAAATAAGAACATAACACTTATCTTCTTGTATATTCATCATAATTTGTAACCCCAACAGCATCAGGAGTCATCACTGTTTAATATGCTTGTTTTCTTTTTACATTCTTTGTTTCTGCCTTGAAAACTTGTGATTTTTACACCTGCTTAGCGACCCCCCTCACCAATATGTGACCCAAAACTATTTTTGCGGTGATTTTTTCTTAATGAATAATGATTTTTAAAATAATACCGCCATTATTTAAGCATGTTCTGTATTTTTCTGCATAATGCTCTAATAATAACTAATTGTCTTTCACAACAAAAAAGTTATAATTGCGAAAACATAAACAAACAAATGCACCGATAATTTCATAAATATTGGCAAACCAGAGAAGTATCTGTTTCAAAGTTGAACTGTGTTTGGTCAGATTCAGTCCTTGATATTAAACTTTATCAGTAACATAGCTTCCGGTGAGAGTATCAATTTCCCATTTCAAGTTTATTCATTTTTTTTTCACAGCAATCACCACTCATCAAGGCCCGGAGGCCACTCAAGGGTAAGGGTTAATGGATATGCATTAGCCAATATGGCTATAGCGTAAAATTGTTGGGTGAAAGTACAGAATAGTTAAGAACTCTAACTTCATGTTCTGCAGAATATTTAAAAAGACATCTTGAACATAAAGGTTCAATTATAACTTAAAAATAAAAATAAAACAAATTACTAAAAGAAACCCACCCCAATAACACTATCATGACATTTATTGTGTGAATGTCTATCAGAAATGTGTTTTATTTTAATTTTAAAGTCATTATCAAGACTCCAAAGATATCATTAATAAGTGCACAATCATCCTCTTTTAAAACAAAGCCGAGGTGAATTCGTTATAATACTATTTTAATGTTTTCATAAACAATTAAAAATAGTTGACGATTGGTATGCAAAGTAAGACGGTGTAGGAACAGAGTAGCTAATAAAGCACCAATCCAATGTTAAGAATGCGTTTCTTAATAATATTGTTAATACTTAGAAAGCCATTCTTAGTATGTTGTAAATTGATATGTTTTAATGTAAAAAGAAAAGTAAGATACAAATAATAATAATAATAATAATAATAATAATAATAATAATAATGAAGAAAGAGAAGAAGAAGAAGAAGAAGAAGAAGAAGAAGAAGAAAAAGAAGACCGGATATCGTAATAATTAACGAGAAAGAGAAATCCTGTGAAATCGTAGACTTTGTTGTCCCAGCCGATCATAGGGTGAATATCAAAGAAAAGGAGAAACGGAGCAAATACACAGCCAGAGAGCTGAAAGGGATATAGAAGATGAAGAAAATCAAAATAATACCAATAATAGTAGGAGCACTAGGAACCATCCTGAAAAACTTTGAAAAAATAAAAGAAATTGGAATCAAAGGAATGACTGAAAAAATACAACGAAAAACAATAATGAAAACAGCTGAAATATTAAGGGAACCCCTTGAATGTGGAGACTAACACACATTAGCAACAAACGCGGACCGGATGAACTGCTCCAGAGGCAAAACATAAAACGCCACATGGAACCAAGAATATTGAAGATGCATATCTATAAGTTCTCTAATCCACCCTCTCATTACCACATCACTGCCCCCCACCCCACAAAAAAGTGAGACCAAATCTATAAGGAAGGAAAACCCGAGGAGAGAGCACTAACAAGATCTCCGCTGGATAAGTGTGAAGAGAACTGGAACCTTTGGGAGGCTTATTGCCACAGATTCTAGTGAAGACCAATAGCCGCTGCCAACGGCAAATCAATGGTAAGCAGCTGTTGCGATAATGAAACTTTATATGCAAATACTATCGAAAGAGATGGAGAGTACTGGAATCACCCCAAACAAAGCACATTGCCATATTGATATCGGGGGTTACTATCAAGGACATAAGCTACAGGGGTACTATGTAGGGAGTTGGGCAGCAAGATGTCGGTTCACGTTACACTTGAACTTCTGCATGTCGGTACAGTTGGGGAAGCAGGGACCCGGAATTTAATTCCAAAGTCTAGCGGTTCTGGGGAAGAAACTACTGGAGTAGAACGCTATATTACATCTAGGAATCTCTATTGTGAAGGGGTGGGATTTAGCTGCTGTCGGGTTTGTCGGGGATATTTACGTCGAGGTAGTACAAGTGCTTTCAGTTCGTCAGAGCATTCACCGTTAAAGTACTTGTAGAACAGGCAGAGGGATGCAACATTTCGTCGATGCGACAGAGGCTGAGGCTTAGATGACAGTTCAGGACCTATCAGGTTGGCGACTCTCTTTTGAACCTTATCAAGGAGCGAGAGACTAGTAGCAGATGCACCAGTACAAATATGACAAGAATACTCCATACAGGAGCGAATGGTGGCCTTATAGAGGTACAGGATACTTTCGGGCGTTAGTAGCTTTCTAGCACGATAGAGAGAACCTACCTTCTTCACAGCGGTCCTGGCAATGCTCTCAATTTACATTGTTCCAACTCATGTTTACTGTGAGCGTTAAGCCGAGGAGTTTAAAAGATGCATTTTCAGATACAGAGTCTTTGGCTATTGCTATTGATAGTAGAGAAGTTTCTTGTAATTATTGAAGGAAACAAGTTTAGTCTTGGCAACATTGAATATGACCATCCATTTTTGTCCCCATTCCACTACAGATTGGAGGTCATCCTCTAGTGTTTCTGCCATTTTCTTAGATATGTATTCATTTGTTTTCCTGTCGTGTCTGTTATAGACCGTGGTGTCATCAGCATATATACCCATCTCAGAGACAATTTTGTCAGGGAGGTCATTTATGAATATTAGGAATAATAAACGTCTAAGGATAGACCCCTGAGGCAGTCCCACATTTATATCATATTGTTTAGATGTACGACCGTCGACGGCAACCTGGATTTTTCTCTTATCTAAGAAGGATTTAATTATGTTAAGTACTCTTGACTCCACAAGTTGTTCTCAAAGAGTATTCTTTGATGATGGCCTATGAAAACATCTAATAGGAGACCAATAATAATAATAATAATAATAATAATAACAACAATGTCAGATTTGTAGATTCACATCCTCAGCTAAAAATTATGTTTTTCTTTTTTATGCGATTTTCCTTTTGTTTTATATGGTTATGTGTTAACACTGAAAAACTTGCAGGAAAGGAAAAACAAAATCAATTATTTTAGAATTACGTCTTGAAGATAATTTTCGTATAAAAATATGACGTAAAAATATCAATAGTCATCATTTGCAGGTTATCCTAACTTTAGAGATGTTCACTAACTGTTTTTATCTCTAACCCTAAATCTGACTGGCAAGGTCGTAAAACTAAAACGTAATCATTTATCCCCTCCTCAAGAAATAATGAAAGTAAACGCTCAAAATTTATCTGCTAAAAAAAAAAAAAAAAGAGTTTGTTGTTAACTGTTCTAGAATGTTTGATATATTTCAGTAATGGATTCCCATTTTATGTTAAATAAATATGTTAAGTAGATGCCCCACTCTAAATCCTTAAAAAAAATTTTTTTCGTTTCTTTCTTCCAAGTTTTTTAGTGTTATCGCCTAAAAACATAGAATTTCGTTTTAGTTTGGAGTAGTGATTAAATTGAGGGTGTTAATCTACAACAACAAATAAAAACAAAAAAAACCAAAAAAAAACAAAAACAATAATAATAATAATAATAATAATAATAACAATAACAATAATAATAATAATAATAATAATAATAATAATAATAATAATAATAATAATAAGGAAAATACTTGAATGCGGAGAATAATACAAAAATACAATATAACGAAGAAGCGTTTCAGGGAATGAAGAACACCGGAGCTGCTTATCTACAAGTTCTACACCCCCATCATGCATTCCCTTCCATTGTCTCATCACCGTTTCTGCAATAGAAAAGTGATACCAAAGAGCCGAGAAGAGTCAAGGAGGATGGAAAAACCTAGGAGAGAGCGCTGACAGACCTCCGCGTGACAAGCGCGAAGAGAACTGGGACCTTGGGGAGGTTTAGTGCCACTCAAATTCTAGTATAAACCAATCGCCACTGCCAGCGAGAAATCAATGGCTGTTGCGATGACGCAAATTTATTTGCAAATGCTATCGAAGAAGGTGGAGAGAGCTGGACGTCTAAGGAGACTTGTTGTCACTCAGCTTCCAGAGAACACCACAGGTTTCCAATCAGATCGGTTGTTGACTTGTGTGAAAGCTCCATGTCAGCCAATAATAATAATAATAATAATAATAATAATAATAATAATAATAATAATAATAAGACTGGAGCTAACAGCTGATAGACAACACATAACAAATCAACATACAAAGAGGCATCTTCCAAGGAGACTTACTATCACCATTGCTGTTCATCATAGCCATGATGCCACTGAACAATATACTGAAAGTGTCAAGCCGTATACAAGTTCTCCAATATAGAGGAAAAAATGAACTTCCTGATGTACATGGACGATCTGAAACTTTTTGCAAAGGCCTAGAAACTAGAGACATTAATAAACACTACCAGGATCTTAAGCCAGGATATACAAATTGAGCTTGGTATGGAAAAGCGCGCACTATTAGTTATAAGAAAGGGAAAACTGGAGACGACAGACGGCATTGAACAACCCAATCAAACGAAGATAAGAGCACTAAGGGAACAAGACGCCTATAAATACCTGGGAGTTCTGGAAGCAGACACCATCAAAGCAAAAGAAATGAAAGAGAGAACTGGAAAGGAATATCTTAGGAGTACAAGGAAACTCCTGGATATTAAATTACATCGCAGGAACCTAATGAAGTATAAATACATGGACAATATCACCAATAATATACTCTGAGCCGCTCATAGGGTAGATTGAAGAAAACCTGAGACAACTCAATCAGAAGACTAGGAAACTCATGACCATGCACAACGCACTACACCAAAAGGACAATGTTGATCGACTCTCTGAAAAGGAAAGACGGCGGAAGAGGACTAGTTTGTATAGAAGAATGTGTGAATGACACCACAAAAACTAGAAAAATACATAATGCGAAATACTGAAAAGATAATTATGGCAGTGAGAGACACTGAAAAAATCAACAAAATAGAAAACAGAGAGACAAACGATAAGTCGAGAAAAGAAAAATGGGAAGAAAAATAATTACACCGAAGATTCATAAGGATGACAAAAATTGAGAATAACGAAAACACTTGAACATGGATGAGAAAAGGACATATAAACCGAGAAACTGAATCTCTATTGACTGCAGCACAAGATAACGCGATAAGAACCAACCACATCAAAGCAAAGATTGACAAAACACAAGAAAACTAAACTTGATTTAATCATGCTAAAATAGACTCATATTCTACTAATCGTTTAAAAACAATATTTATTATCAGTACCAGAAATGGAAAATTAAGTTTAAAAATATTAAAAGAACCGTTTTTAATCGTTTAATTAACAGTAGGTTCTTCGATATGGCATGAATGTTTCTGTTTAATACACAACTGAATCATGATGCTTGACTTTTTCATTTTAACGTTACATTAAAGCTATTATCACCGCATTACGAGTAAGGCCAGACATATAAAACCAATAATAGGTTCTTTGATATGACAGCGGCGCGTTCGAAGGGAATGTTTGTTTTTAGAGCATAATTGAAGTGCCATGATTGCGTTTTGCAATGTAAACTTTCATTCCAGCCACCATATATAATAAATTAATTTTATAAAATAAATAGTAGGTTCACTACAGTGCAATGTAGACTACAACATATTATGAACTTAGTCCCTGCGATACGCATGTAAGTTTCCTTTCGGTGCATCGCGATGGGTTCCCCACGGTGTGTGTATATTTTAGTAATATTTGCCTTTCAGAAACATAAGAAGGTGCTTTTTGGCGATGAATACTTGATTCCTGTATTAGATATATATAAATGCTAGTTTCAACAAAGATTCGCATCGCCCGTCCAAACAAAGTAAAGTAAAACTTTCTTATTTTACTAATTGGTTTATTAATGATAAAGGAAATTGGTACTTTTATTATTAACAGTAGGTTCTTCGATATCCCTCGTTCTTTTCCCCCACGCTAATCTATTTTTCTATTCACACACACACACACACACACACACACACACACACACACACACACACACACACACACACACACACACATGTGTCCTCTCTTTAAATAGCGAATTAATTATGTTATAGTGTATTTTTATTGTGGTGATTTCGTTTTTTTTGGGGGGGGTTTAACTAAAAAGTGTTTCTCAGGCAATCAATCGATTTGATTGAAAATGGTCGATTTCACCGATTTCGATGACAATAAAAATATAGAAGGGTGAAACATTTGTTGGTCATCATTCAATACCAAGCAATGCCACGTCACCTTGCTTGTGTATATATCTATATTATTGGCTCTAAAGGCGCTTTCATACAGGTCATAAAGGATATCTCCTTGAGAACAGCCTGAGGTGTTATCTGGAAGCTGAGTGACAACAAGTCTCCCTAGTTTTCCAACGCTCTCCACTTCTTCTAATAATATTTGCAAATAAATTTGCATTATCGCAACAGTCGTATACCATCGATTTCTCGCTAGCAGCGGCCATTGGTCTCCACTGGAATTTGAATAGCATTAAGCCTCCCTAAGGTCCCAGTTCTTTTTTTTAGTTGCCCGTGATTGAATGATGATCAACGAAAGTTTCAAATTCCTATAGTTTTTATTTTCATCAAAAGCAGTCAAATCGCTCATTTTTCTGTCAAATCGATTGATTGATTGCTATAGTAGGGGATCCATCACGGTGCACAGAAAAACAGTTTCACATGCCTCCCAGCAGTGAGTTAGTCCACAGTAGAGTGCTCTGCAAACAATTTGCTGTTGATTATATAAATTAAATTTATATATAGCTAGCCTGTGTTCCCGGCGTTGCCCAGGTGTTTGGAGGTGTGTGTTGAGCAAAAATGAATAAATAAATAAGTGGTAGTAGGCAAGCAGGCAAACAGGCAGACAGGCAGGCTTGAACCCGTACCGTGAAGGAGGAAAAGAACGTGAAAAAGGGACTCTTTGCCGTTGCATCCATCGCCAAATTGGAAATGGGGAAGGTTTAAAAAGGCTAGTGCATCGAAAAGAGGGGGTGACTTTCAAATATATCGGCGACCCCTCCCAATAAAAAAGTGGCCAGTTGAGGGTAAAGAAAATAATGTTTTCAGTCAATTTTTCGATATTTGTCGTCCGAAAGCTCGCGCTTCAAAACGATACAGATCTCGTAAACATCCGTC
This sequence comes from Euprymna scolopes, assembly GCF_053919585.1. Classification (NCBI taxonomy): domain Eukaryota; kingdom Metazoa; phylum Mollusca; class Cephalopoda; order Sepiida; family Sepiolidae; genus Euprymna; species Euprymna scolopes. The sequence goes on from NC_136500.1 coordinate 53,676,146, forward strand.
GCCTCTCTCTAAAGTTTTTGCGAGACATAGATACATGCATATATACATACATACATACATACATACATACATGCATACATACATACATACATACATACATACATATATTTAAACAGACAGATGAGATTTATATTATAAACGGCTTGAATTAAAGTTTAAAATACAAACAAGTATCATGTTTCTATTGTGCCCAAAACAGAAGCATTTCTTTCAGACGCGCCCCTGCAATATCAAAGAACCTAGAGTTGATTTTATATACCTGGCCTTACTGCTTGTGTGATTAGAATGTCTTGATTTTAAGTTTAAAATGAAAAAGTCAACTATCATAATTCAGTTGTGCTTTACACAGAAAATTTAATTCGAATTCGTCCCTACTATATCAAAAAAACCTACTGTTGATTTTATGTGTCTTACTTACCTGCTTGTGTGGTAATAAAACTTCTCAAATACAATTGTAATGTTAGGCTGTATAAGGTGTTAGCTTTGGTAAAAATCGCCTGTTTCTTCTTTCATCGGATTTTGTTCGATTATCTATAATTATCGAAGGCATTCCAATACAAAACCTATTTAAAAACGCTACAAGGCACATAACGTACCTTCGTGTAATTTTTTTTTAAATCGGCCCAGCTGTTGCGTAGTCTATAGGGAACGAACTTATACGCACACATACACACAAGCAAAGTTCCTTTTATAAAATAGTATATATGTGTGTGTGTGAGTGTGTGCGTGTGTGTGTGTGCTAGACGTCCGTCTGTATGAATTAGATAAAACTTAATTATTTTTTATAATGACTGTTTTTTAAAACTATATATATATATATATATATATAGAGAGAGAGAGAGAGAGAGAAAAAGAGAGAGAGAAAGAGAGAGAGAGAGAGAAATAAAAAAATAAAGTGAAATTCTCGAAATAAAGACGAAACGTTGATGAACACATAACTATGTTTGTTCCTTTTTACTTTTTTATTTCTCTATTTTGTCGGAATACTATTTCCATTATTCTTATCATATAATATATATATATATATATATATATATATATATATATATATATATATATATATACAAGCATAAATAATATATATATATATATTATTTATGCTTGTATTATATTTTTCTTGTTTCCTTTATATTTGTTAACATTATCTCTTTTTTAGACTTTTTCCGTCCTTTTCTTACATCTAACCTACCCCTTCTCCTCTCTTCCCTTATCTCTTGACTCTTTCCTTTTCTTCTTTCTTTCATTTTTACCGTCATCCTCGATTTAATCTTTCTCCCTTTTTTTATATTATTGTCCCTTTATTCTACGTCTTGTATAATACGATTAATACTTTTCGCATGGCATCCGTGTCTGTAGTTCGTCTGGGAAGGGCAGAATTGACCGATAGTGTAATACACCAAGAAGCAGTCCCAAAGCGCTACAACATTCCACGATGCCCAGCTATTAATCCATTTTCTTTTACTTTACCCAAAAGACAAAAATCCTAATTTCCTTTTGCTAATAACCTCCCCTCGTTCTTTTCTCCCCCGCTAATCTATTTTTCTATTCACACACACACACACACACACACACACACATATATATATATATATATATATATATATACATATATATATATATGCTTACTTCATTTAATCATATAAATGAATATACGAAGATATAATTTTATGCGAACATTTTTCAGTATTTACTTCAACGGGGCTCAATACATAGTTAAACTAATGAGCAAGTTATGAAAATTTATATGGCAATTAAGCTACCCAGAATATTCCGCGTTTTATTCTCGTGAGAATTCGAGACCCTAAGCCTAAACCTGGCGAATTCTCACGAGAATAAAATGCAGATTATACTGTGTAGCTTAATTGCCTTATATATTTTCATAACTTACTATATATATATATATATATATATATATATATATATATATATATGCATCGTGCATAGCCAAACCTAGAACTTGACAGAAAGTAAACGGAATACCATGGGGTGGAAGAGATTGTAGTCGGACACCCTTACGTCTTCCACCAGTCAGGTGTGGTCGCTCAATATCGTTTCTCCCCATTATTTGCTGCAATTACGATCAATATTCTCACCCGACTGCAAACACCTTTAGTGTTTCTTCTGGAACGTGATCGACTCCAAAACGAACCAGAGCACTACCCCAACACGATCGAATCTCTTAAGACGGTCATTGTGAAGGCGTCTGCTGTCAAAGACAAGGATATTCTCGCTAAAGTGCATCATTCATTTCGTTTTCGCCTTGAGATGGTTGTCGCCGTGGTCGGTAATAACATTAAAAACAATGTAGTATTCAATTTTAATTGTTGCTAAAAAAGAATGTAGAGTTTCTGCTTATAAAACTTCAAGTTTTATTACTTATTTCGTTGTCTTTTTTATCAAGTGTAGGGTTTTCTACCATGCTGTAAACACACGCCCCCCCACACACACAGTACGTGTTTGTTAGTATGCTGTGTACGAGTCGTCAGATGAGACGCTCACAGCTTGAATCTACTAGAAATCTCGGACTCTATTCATTTACTAGCCGTATATACCAGTGGTTGCCCGGTCTAAAAATAATGACGGGCGAAGTGATTAATCATATACTACTGAAGATGCATCGAATATCCTAACTTGTTACAAAAATAACCACATGTTAGATTCAGGGAAGAATAAAACACATCCATCTTGGTCAATGGAAATCAAATGCTACGTAATTCTCATAGATTAAAGGAGAAATAACTCTTCTAGCGTTAATAAATACTCTTACTTCCGGTTTTAGACGCAATGTTGTCAAATATTATTGAAAATAAATAAAATAAACTAAATAAATCAATTTTAAATAATACTTACGAAATATTACAATTAAAACGATCTATTACAACAAACAATTAATAATGTCAACTAATTATTAAAGTATATGTTTTTAATATGATATGCAAAGGAGTAGATTAGAGTAATATGAATGTAGATTTATTTTGCATAAATAGTTTGTATAGATATCATGCTGGAGGCAAAGTGTATATAAATCCGTTTCGGAAATTAACTTGTGAAACAGTGCAGTTTTGAAAATATTGATTGAATTGTGACAGATAAGAATATGCATTTATTATAATATATATATATATATATATATATATATATATATATATATATATATATATATATATATATACTAGCATGGGCGCACGGCGTTGCCAGTATGTTTGTATGTGTATGTTGAGCAAAAAAAAAAAAAAAAAGCGGTAGTAGGAAGGCAGGCTCGAACCCGTACTGAAAAGGAGGAAAAGAACGGGGTAAAACCTAACGTTTATGCTGTTACGACCACCGCCAAACCGGAAGCGACATTTTTTAAAATTAAGGCTAGACAATCTAAAGGAGAGGATAACTTTCAAAAATATCGGCGAAAAAAGTGACCCACCCTGTAGAAAGTGCCTAGTTGAAGGGGAAGATATTAATGTTTTTAGCCAATTTTTCGATATTTGTCGTATGAAAGATCGAACTTTAAAACGATACTGATCGTGGTAAAATCCGTCGCCTCTATTGAAAGTTTAAGGCAGACATGCAGACATACATACATACATGCATTTATATATTGGTAACTAAATATTTTCGACCCAAACTGATGATAAAGCTAGCTCTATCTCTGAATACCCTTTATGTAAAATTTCAAATATTTAGACCAGAAATTGTCTGAGTAATTTTGAAGAGACCTCAGAGGTCAAGTTCTTTTTAAATTTGACCCCTATTATGACCCCTTAACATTTATTGTTTTTGGCTCAAATCATATTATTAAGTTAAATCCATGTCCAATGAACCTATATCTAAACTTTCAAGTGCGTAGACCCAAAATTGTCGGAGGAGTTTGGTAGAGTTCTCAAAGGTCAAATCGTTGAAGTTTGACCCCTTAATTGCCAAATTTCTGGCCAAAAACCGATCACCTCGATTTTTCCCCCTGTATATCAAATTTCGAGTCTGTAGATTAAAAATTGACAGAGTTACTGTGTAGGGAAATGTACACAGATACACAGATACACAGACACGTTCACTTTTATAGATAGAGAGAGAAAGAGAGAGAGAGAGAGGGGGGCATAGAGAAAGAGAGAAATGCGGGGAATAAATAACAAAAACCTATATTCCAAAATTCATGATGTTGACCATCTTATAATTTATTCCTATAATTCAGT
>NC_136500.1:53685329-53712829 GCF_053919585.1 Euprymna scolopes
AGCCGAATCATTTAAAAAAATGACCTCCAAACTATAGTCAAATGGGGACGTAAATGGATGGTGACATTTAATGCTAGTAAGACAAAGCTGCCCACCTTTAACAATTACAAAAAAAAAAAACACTCCAACCACCGATATCTATGATAAACAACATCCTACCTGAGAATTTTTTTTTCAAACTCCTTGGCTTAACATTCACAGGAAATATGAACAGGAATAAATACATTAAGGACATTGCGAAGGCTGCTGCAAGAAAAATGGGTGTTTCTATCGTGTTAGAAAACTGCTCACACCTGCGAGTATCCTGTCTATTTGTAAGGCCACCAATCGCCCATCGATTATTGTGGCCATATCTGGGCTGGTGAATCTACCACTATTCGTTCCCTCTGGGGTAGGGTCCAAAAAAGGGTGTGCAGTCAATAGGTCACACTTTGTCAACCCCGGGGCCACCGCCGCATGTTGCATCCCTGTGCTAGTTTTACAAGCATTTTAATGGAATGTGCTCTGATGAATGCATTGCACTTGTGCCCCCTCGACGTACATATCCCCTACAAACCCCCTTAGCAACAAAATTAAACAATTTCACTGTTGAGCTCCCTAAATGTCACAAAGTTTGCAATTCAAATAGATTCTTCCCTAGAACAGCGAGAATTTGAAATGCTCTTCTGCTTCCAAAACTATACTGATATGCAGAAGTCCAAATCCAACGAAACCAACATCTTAATCTTTTTAGGCATTTTACCAATTAGTAACGTTTTATGTCCAAGTGACAATATGTTTTGTTTGTGAAGGTGACAAGTGACAATATGTTTTGTTTGTGAAGGTGACAAGTGACAATATGTTTTGTTTGTGAAGGTGACAAGTGACAATATGTTTTGTTTGTGAAGGTGACAAGTGACTATGTTTTGTTTGTGAAGGTGACAAGTGACGATATGTTTTGTTTGTGAAGGTGACAAGTGACAATATGTTTTGTTTGTGAAGGTGACAAGTGACTATGTTTTGTTTGTGAAGGTGACAAGTGACTATGTTTTGTTTGTGAAGGTGACAAGTGACGATATGTTTTGTTTGTGAAGGTGACAAGTGACAATATGTTTTGTTTGTGAAGGTGACAAGTGACAATATGTTTTGTTTGTGAAGGTGACAAGTGACTATGTTTTGTTTGTGAAGGTGACAAGTGACAATATGTTTTGTTTGTGAAGGTGACAAGTGACAATATTTTTTGTTTGTGAAGGTGACAAGTGACAATATATTTTGTTTGTGAAGGTGACAAGTGACAAATATGTTTTGTTTGTGAAGGTGACAAGTGACAATATGTTTTGTTTGTGAAGGTGACAAGTGACTATGTTTTGTTTGTGAAGGTGACAAGTGACTATGTTTTGTTTGTGAAGGTGACAAGTGACAATATGTTTTGTTTGTGAAGGTGACAAGTGACAATATGTTTTGTTTGTGAAGGTGACAAGTGACAATATGTTTTGTTTGTGAAGGTGACAAGTGACAATATGTTTTGTTTGTGAAGGTGACAAGTGACAATATGTTTTGTTTGTGAAGGTGACAAGTGACAATATGTTTTTTTTGTGAAGGTGACAAGTGACTATGTTTTGTTTGTGAAGGTGACAAGTGACAATATGTTTTGTTTGTGAAGGTGACAAGTGACAATATGTTTTGTTTGTGAAGGTGACAAGTGACAATATGTTTTGTTTGTGAAGGTGACAAGTGACAATATGTTTTGTTTGTGAAGGTGACAAGTGACAATATGTTTTGTTTGTGAAGGTGACAAGTGACAATATGTTTTGTTTGTGAAGGTGACAAGTGACAATATGTTTTGTTTGTGAAGGTGACAAGTGACTATGTTTTGTTTTTGAAGGTGACAAGTGACTATGTTTTGTTTGTGAAGGTGACAAGTGACGATATGTTTTGTTTGTGAAGGTGACAAGTGACAATATGTTTTGTTTGTGAAGGTGACAAGTGACGATGTTTTGTTTGTGAAGGTGACAAGTGACAATATGTTTTGTTTGTGAAGGTGACAAGTGACAATATGTTTTGTTTGTGAAGGTGACAAGTGACAATATGTTTTGTTTGTGAAGGTGACAAGTGACTATGTTTTGTTTTTGAAGGTGACAAGTGACAATATGTCTTGTTTGTGAAGGTGAGTACGTTTTAGCTGCTTAGTTACACATGTGTCGGTTACCGAATCGTATCAACGATCCAGCGACTTCGTCAGACTTTAAAAGAAGTGGTTAAAATAAAAAAAGATATATAATATTGTATATATATTGTCAATAACATTGAGCACTTTCTGAAGGGTTTTAGTAATTACCATTTTTGCTATATATATATATATATATATATATATATATATATATATATATATATATATATATATGAGAGCAAATAGTTGTTTTATCGAGCTTTTACATCTGGTTGAGATTACTTTATAAATACTAATTCTATAATATTTATAATATACTTTAGTTTTACCATCTTAGATCATTTTGGTAAATTTAATTATATATATATATATATATATATATATATATATATGTATATATATACATATATATATGTGTGTGTGTATATATACATAGATATATGTGTGCGTGTGCGTGTGCGTGTGCGTATGTATGTATATATACTATTTTCGCGAAATAAAGACAACCAAATATAAACTGAGAATATATGTTGTATTAATCATGCGTTATTTTCATATGCGTTACAATTGTAACGAAACAATTGTAACGCATATGAAAATACACAATAGGATGTTCTCAGTTTATATTTGGTTGTCTTCATTTTGCGAAAATTTCTGTGTACATTTCTCTACACAATAACTCTGTCAATTGTCTGTCTACAGACTCGAAATTTGATATACAAAGATGTATTGAGATTTGGGAAAATCTTTGTAATCAGTTTCGGCCAGAAATAAGTGTACAAAGTTAAACGATTTGACTTTTGAGAACTCTATCAAACTCGTCAGACAATTTTTGGTATAAACTCTTGAAATTTTAGATATAGGTTCCATGGACATGGATCTAATTTAATAATTTGATTTGAGCCCAAAACAATAAATGTTAAGGGGTCAGAATAGGGGTCAAAGTTAAAAAAAAAAAAATTAACCTCTGCGATCTCTACCAAATTACTCAGACAATTTCTGGTCTAAACATTTTAAATTTTACATAAACGGTATTCAGAGATAGGGCAAGCTTTTTAATCGGTTTGGGTCAAAATTTTGAGCTACCAATATATAAATGTATGTGTGTTTTCATGTCTGCCTAAAACTTTCGGCAGAGACGAGGAATTTTTACAAGAACAGTATGGTTTGGAACCCCAACCCTTCAGACAACAAATACCGAAGAATTGGCTAAAAACATTAATTTCTTTACTCGCAACTGAGCACTTTTCTACAGGAAGGGGTCGCTTTTTTCGCCGATATTTTCGAAAGTCATCCCCTCTTTTCGATTGTCTAGCCATTAATTCAAACATACGTCACTTCCGGTTAGGCGGTGGTCATAACAGCAAAGACGTCAGGTTTTTTCGCGTTCTTTTCCTCCTTTACGGTACGGAACATGGTTACACTCGCTGGCAGACGCGTCAAATTGTAGATGGTCAAAGAAATTAAGCTAAGTAAAATAAATCAATCCTAATCTTACCAAAATGGCAACTGCTTTTTTAAACTTTATTTATTTAATGTATTTTAACTATATGCGCATATATTGTCTTTAACTCTTTGCTTCCATGCGAGCCGTTTTCTATTTTTATTTTTTATTTATTTATTTTATTTTATTTTTTAGCGTTTTACCAACTGTTTACACCTTCTCTTTAAATTTATTTATTTAATGCATTTTAATTACATATGCGTATAAATGGTATTTAACTCTTTATTTCCATGCGAGCCGTTTGTGGTTAGAACTTGACTCGAAAAACGAATAGTCTAGGCAAGAATACCGAACAGAGCGAGGATTTATCTTTTTTTCCTACTATAGAAGACAGAAGAACTTTATTTAAGTAGTATACTTAATATCTGCAATTACCGTACGCTTGCTTGTATTAAAGTGTCCCCCGTGATATCCATACCAAACCACTGAACTTGGCATATAATTTAACTGTCACTATATTTGTAACTGCAATATACATAATCTTAGCTGTGATACCAGGGCTAATTTTCTGAGATGCAACACTTTGCCTGACCTTAATGACTACAATTCCGAATCCCAATGAACTAGTTGTTCCTATAACTGGGGAGAAACCCCTAATAGCTAGCTCTTAAATCTTATACATTTTACCTCCAAGACGATTGCGTTTGTCTTACATGCATGCAAAAAAAAAAAAAAATCCCCCCCTTTCTTCAAACTAAACTTTACCTGTAATTCAAAAATCCTAATGGAAATCTATATGTAAATAAATAACCCTTTTCTCTTGAACGCTAACAATCTACTCCTTCCAACCTATCCGCCACTAAATACCCACATTGCACCGCATTTGTAGTGGAATCGCTAACTTCCAGCCCCTAACCATCACATGCAAACTGTTTTAATAGCCATCACTAAACATCTATACATTTCTACCACTAAGGCATGCATTACAGCTCATTCCTATCCAGTAAGGGATTTAACAGCCTAAGCACTCAGAGGAAAGTATTTAACAGCCAAAGTACCCAGAAGCAAAGCGATCTGCATTACATAACTGTCTCCTCGAGAGTTTTGCAACGATTAATACGTTATTGAAACGACACTCCTTGTTATGCAAAATGTCCCATGACTCTTATTTGAAAATACCTACAACTTCAACTCTATTCGCACCTACTGAAAACCTGCCCATATATCTATTCACCTAATTACGCATGACTCAAAACTTGCTGTCTTATCCATACTATATTGCACTTACATCTTAACCCTCCTATCATCTAAAATAGTTTGGGCATAACTCGTAGCTCAATTCTTAACACCTACTCATACTGTAACATTATCCTAGACCTAAGCTAACTTAAATAAAATAAATAAAAAGGGTAAGACTAAAACCACATTATCTCCTCCCTAACGAGCCTTCTTACAATCATAGATGCTTACACTGCATGAACTTCACTCACCCCCTTTATCCATTAACAATTAAATAGCAATGTCCCTAAATCACTTTGAGGAGTGTAACTAATCAGCAGAGATATAACCCCCACAAACTAACCCAGTAACACTAACTAATCACGCGGGGTCGCAGAAATACCTGGATTAGAACCTAGGCGCGGAGATAACCCTCTCAGTGCTGACGGACCCAGTAGGTCTTTCCAGATCATCCGTCTAGGAGAAGGAAAACTCTGAAAGTAAACCAAAGGGGAGGGAGGCCTCTTCAGTCTTGGATGACAACCTTCCTAGAGCTGATGACTCAAACAAATTCACCGGTTTGCAAACCTAAACTGCTTAAGGAGTAGATAGGTTCTGTCTATCGCCCGGCTTCCATACTCCTTCTTTGCTTATTAGTCAAGCGCAGAGACACTATCTCAGTGATTCGACAGAAACACCCAGCGGTAGATCTTGTTTCCTGGCTAGGGCAAAGAACGCCGTTTTCCCCCATTTCCAGCACGCCCAACCCCTAAAACTGAACATTTGGGAGTGCTTGAGTATGAGATATGCCTGAGCAATTAGATTGGGTTGACCTTCTTCTAATGGGTTGAGGGTACCGGATTGACAGTTCCTGGGTGCTGTTCCCGACTGGTAGTACAGGTGACCTAACTCTTTGGTAGCGCTTAGAGCGGCTGCTCCATCAACAGTTGAATAATATCGGGTTGTTTGTAGTGCCATGACGCGCATGGAAAGGGACCCTGCACTCAACCCCGATGGGCTTTCCTGAGGCCACAATCCTAATTGGAGAAAGGTCAGCTGATGGTCTACTTGTGATGCATGTCTGAAGTTCTGCATAACCTCTTGTTTAGCTCCCCCTTACCTAAACCGAAACTCTTAAAAAAAAACAATATGACGACAGTACAATCTAAAAATAAGCTTAAACCAGGCTTAGGGAAAAAAATTCAACTTGCCTCCTCCCTTGAGGCTCGCATTCACAAATATCCGTGGGGTTAGAACTAATTTAGCTGATGTTGAAGCATTTCTCTTAACAAATACCCCGGATATCTTAGCACTAAGTGAGACTAACCTACACTCCTCCATCCCCTCTAACCACTTTAACATGCCTGGATATCTCCCACTCTGCCGTAAGGACTCTGACAGACATATGCACGGACTTGGATTTTACATTCGTAATACCCTCCCCCTGACTAGAGAAACAAACCTAGAAACAGATGATCAAGCCTTTATGTGCTTTAGACTAAACATGCAACACAATATTAGCTACTATTCTTTTCTCTACCGCTCTCCCTCGACTCAGGACTGCACCATAATAAACAAAGTCTCTGACAGCATAGACACGGCACTGTCCCTCGACTAGAGCACAAATACATGTATTTGGTGACTTTAATGTCCACCACAAAAACTGGCTTGGATTCTCTACTTACACAGATGCAGCGGGCAGCACAACTCATAGCTTCATTATATATCACTCCCTATCACAAATTGTTACGTTTCCAACCCGTTTCCCTGACCAGACACACATCACTTCTAGATCTGTTTTTGACCACAGTTCCCGATGACTGCATAACGAAGGCCCACAGCCCACTCGGGAACGCTGATCATGCAGTGATAATGGTTGAAATCGCCCTAAACTCTAGAGAAAAAACTGAAGAGCCATTGCTCAAAACACCGAGATATTATAAAAAGGCTGACTGGGAAACCATCAGGGAACTAATCAGAGATGCCCCATGGAGAAATATTTTTTCTCTCCCTGCTGAACAATGTACAAACGAGACCACTGACTGGTTCAAAACTGTAATCGAAGCGCATGTTCCTATGCGGAAATTTTATAGTAAGCCCCACTCTCCCCAATGGTTTACGTCGACTTGTGCAACTGCCATTGCTCAAAAGCAGCATGCATACCGTAGGTTTAATCGACATGTCCAGTTCAAACAGACTGAAGTATATAGAAGCTAGAAATAACGTTAAGAAAGAAATAGCGACAGCTAAGAGAGAATTTACGGAAACCACTAAAAAGCGCATCGAAGCACAAAAACTAGGAACTCGAGACTTCTGGGAAATCTACAACAGTGTAGTAAATAATGGGCAATCAACAATTCCCCCACTAACCAACAATCACGAGGTTGTCTCCTCAGCAACCGACAAGGCTAACATGCTTGCCAGTCGGTTTGCCTCAAACTCCACACTGGACCCTTCCAACCACCCCCTACCTTACTTTTCTATGCGGACAGACGCCACGTTAGACGATCTGAAAACCACCCCTGCTCAGGTGCATGCTAGCATAAAAAACTTGACACTACAAAAGCATGTGGACCCGATCTTATCCCAACTGTGCTATTAAAAAAGTGCTCAGCCGAAGTAGCTCCAGTTCTCTCCAAACTCTACAACAAATGCCTTAATGAAGCTTGCTTTCCGGGCTGTTGGAAAACTGCTTCTGCTGTACCAGTATTCAAGAATTCTGGCGAAAGGACTGGCCCATCAAATTATCGCCCCATTAGCCTCCTCCCACTTTTTGCCAAAATATTTGAGACCTTAATTAACCATGCTCTAGTCCACCATCTTACAGATGCTAAACTTCTGACTGACAAACAATATGGATTTAGACAAGCCCGTTCCACAGCAGACATCCTAACTGTGATTACTGAACGTATATACCATTCACTGGACAAAGCGGGGGAGGGCAGAGCGGTAGCTCTAGATATATCTAAGGCTTTTGACTGGGTATGGCATGAGGGTCTCCTCAGGAAAATTAGATCATACGGTATCACTGGTAGAATACTTAACATAATTAAATCCTTCTTAGATAAGAGAAAAATCCAGGTTGTCCTCGACGGTCGTACATCTAAACAATATGATATAAATGCGGGGGTGCCCCAGGGTTCTATCCTTGGACCTCTATTGTTCCTGATCTTCATAAATGACCTCCCCGACAAAATTGCCTCTGAGATGGGTATATATGCTGATGACACTACACTCTATGGCAGGCACGACAGGAAGACGAATGAACACATTTCTAAAGAAATGGCAGAAACACTAGAGGAAGACCTCCAAGCTGTGGTGGAATGGGGACAAAAGTGGTTGGTCGCGTTCAATGCTGCCAAGACTAAACTAGTTTCATTCAATAATTACAAGAAACCCTCTCTACCACCTATAGCAATGGCCAACGACTCTTTATCTGAGAGTACATCTTTCAAACTCCTTGGCCTAACGTTCACAGGAAACATGAGTTGGAACAATTACATTGAAGGCATTGCCAGGGCCGCTGCAAGAAAGGTAGGCTCTCTCTACCGTGCTAGAAAACTACTAACACCCGAAAGTATCCTGTAGCTCTATAAGGCCACTATTCGCCCATGTATGGAGTATTGCTATCACATCTGGGCTGGTACATCTGCTACTAGTCTCTCGCTCCTTGACAAGGTTTAAAAGAGATTCGCAAACCTGATAGGCCCTGAACTGGCATCTAAGCTTCAGCCTCTCTCCCATCGACAAAATGTTGCATCCCTCTGCCTGTTCTACAAGTATTTTAGTGGTGAATGCTCTGACGAACTGTAATCAATTGTGCCCCCACGACGTGAGCCCCCTCGACAAACCCGACAGGCTGCTAAATTCCACCCCCGCACTGTAGAGATCCCTAGATGTAAAAGATCTTTTTACTCCAATAGTTTCTTCCCCAGAACCGCTAGACTCTGGAATTCCATTCCAGGTCCCTGCTTCCCCAACAGTACTGACATGCAGAAGTTCAAGTATAACGTGAACCGACATCTTGCTACCCAAATCCCTACATAGTACCCCAGTAGTTGTTGCCCCTGATAGTAGCCCCCTACACCAAAGTGGCAATTTGCCTTGTTTGGGGTGAAAATGTAATAAAAAAAATAAATAAATAAGGGTACGGGCCTGCCTTACTACTACCACTTTGTTTTTTTTTGCTCAACATACACCTCCAAACACCGGGCACCCATGCTAGTATATATATATATATATATATATATATATATATATATATATATATATATATATACAGATAGATAGATAGATAGATAGATAGCCTAATGAATTTCCACGATGATAAAATGCAGAGATTTCTATGTAGCTTAATTGCAGTATATATTTTCATTACTTACTGGCTAGATCTACTCACGTATTGAACACCGTTGAACTGAATACTGAAAATTGATACATAAAATTTTATGTAGATACATAATATAACTATATATATATATATATAGATACAGTTGTGCCCGATATTATTCATACCCCCCCTTGAAAATTGAGTTTATTAGGTGTAACTTTGTTAGAATTTATTGTTTACGTCCATATTGATACATATTCTTAATAAACCTCTTCTGATCATTTTCGTCATTTTAAAATCTCGGGATACTTGTAATAAAAGAAATATACAGCTATTTATAAAATCTGCAATGTTCAAAAATAATCATACCCCCTTATTTTTTCAGTATTAATCGAGTTTCTGACTGTTTGTTTCCTGTTTGATTCTTATTTTGAATGCTTTTATACAACCTTTGATTAATTTCATTTCGTTTTTTGCATTTTTCAGAAATTAAAATGATATCAACTGAAAACCAATAAAAGAATAAAAATTATTAGAATGGGGAAGAAAAAAGAGCTTAGTAATGATCTTAGGACTAAAATTGCGAATTCACATAAGGATGGTTTAGGTTAAAAGTCAATTTCCAAGAAATTTGAGGTCCCTACAGCAACAGTACAGAGCATCATCAAAAAATTCCAGAGCCACCACACAACAAACAACTTGATTGGTAGAGGAAGGAAAAGGAAACTGTCTGCTAGAGCCACCAGGAATATTGTAAGAAGTGTTAATGCAAATCCAACCACCACTACTAAGGACATTTTAGAAAATCTGGAGTCTTCTGGCATAAAAATATCAAGGCAAACATTGCAAAGGACTCTGCATGAAAATGGTCTGAAACGAAGAAGACCAAGAAGGACTCCATTGCACACCGGAAAACACCTTGCAGCACGTCTAAAGTTTACTAGGAACCATGTGAATTCTCCAGAGTCCGTTTTCTCAAGTATTTTGTGGACTCACGAAACAAAAATTGAATTGTTTGGCCATATGGATGCTTCTTACGTTTGGAGGAAGAAAGGAGAAGCTTACAACCCAAAGAACACCATACCTACGGTGAAACATGGTGGTGGTAGCCTAATGTTTTGGGGCTCCTTTTCGGCTAGTGGTCCAGGTAGTTTGGTCAAGATAGATGGAACCATGAAGAAGGAGCAATATTTGGAGATACTCCACAAAAACATTAGACAGGATGCGGAGAAGCTCCATTTAGGACCAAACTGGGTCCTTCAACAGGATAATGATCCAAAACATACTGCCAAAATAGTCAAGAAATGGTTTGAGGATAATCAAATTAATGTTTTGGAATGGCCTAGCCAGAGTCCCGACCTGAACCCTATCGAAAACCTCTGGCACATATTGAAAACTGAGGTAAAAAGCGGAAACCTAGAAATTTGAGGGATTTGGAGAACTACTGCATTGAAGAATGGTCAAAAATCAGTGTTGATGCTTGTAAAAACCTTGTTGATAAATATCCAAAACGGTTACAGGCAGTTATTAAGAATAAAGGGCATGCTATTGACAAGAGGGCATGCTATTGACAAGAGAGGTATGAATAATTTTGAACTAGTGCCATTATTGTTTTTCTTTGTATAATGTTTCAAACTTGTATAATTTATTTATTTGTTGAGTTTAAATTAAATGCTTATGCTTGATTTATTGTTTGAAATCCCTTTAATATTGTCTACCTTCTGGTTTGAGCAATAATCTTATAGAAATCTCAAAGATCCGAGGGGTATGAATAATATCGGGCACAAGTGTATATATATATTATATATAACTATATATATAACTATATATATAACTATATATATAACTATATATATATATATATATATATATATATATATATATATATATATATATATATATATATATATACACACACTAAATATGTTCGGTGCCAGTTGGTACAACGTAGACAAAACCCTATTTATTTTTCATACTGACTGAATGTTGTTTTTTTATCTTATTACTAAAAATGTAAAGCGCTTCTTCGTTTTAACTTAAATACAGTTTTTCTGACGTCTGTTTTTTTTTAAATACTAAAAAGTTTCTGATATTCCTTTGTTTTGATTTCAATCATGTACCAAATTTGCGCACCAAACTTTAGGTTAGTTTGAAAAGATAATACAATTAATCGATTGCTAGAACTCTCCGAATTGACCTTAAATCATCTCGTGCACCCGACGACGGAGTGAAATCTTTAGAAATGGTGGTCACTTCAAATGAAGCATTGTTAGCCGTACAAAATGGCGCCCGCCAGTTGAGAAGCCATTTTGAAAATAAATCAAATTTTTCTCGGCCGATTGGCTTGTGCAATGAGAGGAAATAATGGGATGAGAGTGTAATTATTCGATGAAAATCCAACCCTTTCAAGCCGAGCAGACAAAGGCATTTCCCTACTCTTAAACGCTAACCTCATAAGTAAACAAAAACAAGTCAGTTGAAAGAAGAATTTAATCTAATAAACTGCACTTATACATTGACTAATGGCGTTAAACCAACGTTCTTTAGAAGCATATCTATCTATCTATCTATCTCTCTCTCTCTCTCTCTCTCTCTCTCTCTCTATATATATATATATATATATATATATATATATATATATATATATATGGAGAGAGAGAGAGTCATCCACATGCAGTACTGTTTCGCTGTATCACAGCTCATCATATATTTATAAAATAAAAGGTTATATATATCTTTTAATTTTTTATCAGTTGTTTTTTTCAAACTGCAGATGGGACATCTTACAAAATACAAAATATTCACGCGCTAACTCTGATATTCCAACCGAGAGATCTTTTTAAGTTTCTGATTGTCCCTTTAAGTGCGAGTATATTTGTCGAGTTGTTTGTGAAATTCTTTTTCATTAGTCCGGTTGCTCCTCTCATTACTGGAATGATGAAGACCTTAATAATATTCCAGTTTCTTTTCATGTCGTACATAAAACTTTGGTATTTCGTTATCTTATCCATCTTAGTTCTGTTTAGTCCAGCATCATTGAAGACACTAACTTCTTGCTCTTACTTGTCCCGTATCAATATGTGTGTGTGTGTGTGCGCGTGTGTGTGTGTGTGTGTGTGTGTGTGTGTGTGTGTGTGTGTGTGTGTGTGTGTGTGTGTGTCTATTACAATGTAACTTTATTAGAAAACTTCATTAATCATCAACTTACTGACATCGGATAGTTCAATATTTATGTAGGCGCACTCGGATATATTTTAATTGTATTGGTGAATATGTAACGATTATCATATTGCGTTATATAACTAAATTGACATAACTGCAAACAATTTGAATGCCTTAGAGTTGGCTCTTTATTTATGATTTGAACGTTTAGTGAACAGATAGATATCGTAGGCATATTACAAAGTAATGTATTATGTATCGAATTTTCCCCCGTTATTATCGTCAACCATATTAAAAGATTGACGGGAAGGTTCTTGTGGAATTTTTAATTTTGATTTCAAATGATGTATTTTCAAATAAGTTTTCGTTATGATGCCTTTACATTATATTTCAAAAGGCGTTTTTCGCTTTATCGAATCGTTTAAATGATAATCGTTTTTAAAAATTATGGCTTATTTTCAGAACTTTAAATACAAGATAAAAAAAACAACAAATTCGCACAATTTGCTTATTTCAATTCAAGTTCGATCGAAAAGCTGCTGAAACAGTTCGAGATATTTATCACTCGTTTGGTCCAGGAACCACAACTGAACGCACAGCACAATGGTGGTTTAAGAAATTTCGTGGCGGCGACGAACGTCTTGAAGATAATAAGCGTAGTGGTCGGCCATCAGATGTTAAAAACAATCAACTAAGAGCCTTAGTCCTAGCCACTCCACGCACAACTGTTCGAGAATTAGACGTAACGTATACGACGAGTTCAAACCTCTTGAGAGGTATTGAAAAAACAAAAAAACTTGATAAACGGGTGCCTCACGAATTGAACAAAAACCAAAAGAAATGTCGTCTTCAATTCTTTTACGCAACAAGAACGACCCGTTTCTCGACCGTGTTTTGACTTGCGATAAAAAGTGGGTTCTTGACGACAACCGGTGACGCTCAGCTGAGTGGTTCGACGCCGATGAAGTTCCACAAAACTTTCCGAAACCAGAGTTGTATCAAAAATAGGTTATGCTGACTGTTTGGTAGTGTGTGAGAGGTCTCATTAGTTTTGGTAGTGTGTGAGAGGTCTCATTAGATTTTTTTTTAATGAAGGCGAAACCTTTATGGCGAAGAAGTACTCTCAACAAATGGATAAAATGCATCAGAAACTTCGAAAATAACAGCATCTGTCAAAAGATAAGGCCAAATTCTCCTTCAAGACCGCACGTTGTTAAACTGACCCTGCAGAAACTTGAACGAATTCAGCTACAAAACTCTGCCTCATCCTCCATACTCTCCAAATCTCTCACTTACCGACTACCATTTTTTTCAAGCATCTCGACAAATTTCTGCGTGAGAAATGCTTCAAAATCCTAAGCGATATTCAAAACGCCTTCAGCGACTTCATCGCCACCAGAACGCAAGATTTTTTTTACGTTAATGACATAAATACACGTGTTTTGCGTTGGCAAAAGTGTGTTAATTCTTATGGTGCTTATTTCAATCAATAAAGTTTTATTTGAGCCAAAATATCTTCATGTGAATTTCAAAGTTAAAAACTGCAACAACTTTCTTGTCACCTGATAAATAAACAAGGCCGTTTAGTAGTATAAATTAAACTTATGGTTAGTGAAGAAGCTCCACAGAAACCATTTTCTTTCGTTAAAGATATTTTTATACCATAATTATTAAATAGTAATTATCGATCCCTTTAAAGAGTCTGTGACAATTTGTTTCGCTTGAAGATTGTAATGCAAATATTCTCTACCTTGTAAAAACACCTGAGTGAATCATTTAACAAAAAAATTATTGCATCAATAAAACGCGGTATTGATAATTCAAAGTCGTGCAGTAAAGTCGTTGAGGGCAGGTTTAAAAGTTCAAGATACATACCGTGCAGTTGGCGTAATCGTATCGATAAGTTTAAAACACATTTTTTAAATTAAAATTCAAAATTTCGTAAAGAGTCTCCATCAAGATAATACGTTTTCTTTCTTCTAATGGTATTTATTCATGCCAGCGATCGTGATTTTAATAACTCATTAAGTGTATAGACGCCAGTCTAGCGCACGTGTGTGAAAATAATGATGACTAAAAAGAAAAAAATATTTTTCTTGATGAAGACGCGAAAATTCGAATTTTTAAATAATAAAAGTGTATATTTCAACAACACAGTGCTTCATAAACTGTGGATTCTCTAATACACACACACACACACATATATATATATATATATATATATATATATATATATATATATATGGAGGGTGTATATATGTACATATATATGCATGCGTATATATGTATATATATATACGTATGTGCATATATGTATGTATATGTATATATATATATATATATATATATATATATATATATATAGCATAATTTAGGAATTTAAAATTTGTGACTTGAAAAAGTTAAATTTAAAATATAGAAACTTTATTGTATGCAAGACAAAGAATACAGTATAGTAAAATATATTTTCTTAATCCATAAGTTTTCGATGTGTATATTATTCGGAGGAAAAATATTAATGCTTATTATTTGGAGGAAAAATATTAGCAAATATTATAAAAGATTTGCACATAATTAGCTAAAGGTAATAAACATAGAAAATTAAATAAAATGTTTTTAAAGTTTTAAATTATTTTAGCTACACAAATTAAGGGAAACTGGATATAGATGCAGCAAAAAAAGGACATTGGACTTCAAATCAAATGTGTATGTTAAATCCTGTAATGGAAGTTCTTGGTATTCGGCAGGTAAAAAGATTTGGATATCCGGCAAATCTCTGATTATATCAATCCAGTAAAAATGTTTATTTAACTGGGATAGTCTTATATAAAATATTACATCCAATAATATTTTGTAAGACCGATAATCATTGGACTTGCACACCAATAGATTTATTGTATTTCACTATTCTGAAGAATATATATATAAATATATATATATATATATATAGTAATTTATAAAATATATATGGCAATTAAGCTACACTGAATATTCTGCGTTTCATCCAACTATAGGATTCGTCAGGCTTATGCGCGAATTCTGTCGTTGCTTCTTGTTTTTATATATGTTGAGGATTTCTAGTCGGCCAATCAGCTTTCTAGTATCCACCGCGCCCCTTCCTACCAGCCAATGGGCATGCATTTTATCAAACAAAGGATCTGTTTTAGAACTAGATTAGTGGGTTTACACAACAATGCACATACATATACATATATACATATATATATATATACATATATCTATACATATATGCATGTGATCGTTTATGTATATTCATGTATATTTAATTTATTTATTTGTTTTTTTCCTATTGTTATTGTTAGTTTTAAAGCTATTCAAAACTAAAAAACACCGTATAAAAACAACACTAGCGAATAAATACTGGGAACTCAAAGAAAGCGGACATTCGCCGGTAGTCGAATGGAAAATAATGAGACAAGCTACCACATGCAGACATTTAGACGACCCATGTAAATTATGCCTCAATGAAAAATTTTCTATCCTGTACTTTAAAGAACCTCAAAATCTATTAAACTGTAGGCGGGAAATAGCAAACAACTGTGTTCACAAAATAAAACTTACTCTAGGATAGCGATACAAAATAGCTTTAAAACTAACAATAACAATAGGAAAAAAAACAAATAAATAAATTAAATATACCTGAATATACATAAACGATCACATACATATATGTATAGATATATGTATATATATATATATATATATATATATATATATATATGTGTGTGTGTATATATGTATATGTATGTGCATTGTTGTGTGCACATAGGTATATTTATATGTATAAAAAAAAAGGAGAACGACCACCTAAACCCACTAATCTAATTCTAAAACAGATCCTTTGTTTGATAAAATGCATGCCCATTGGCTGGTAGGAAGGGGCGCGGTGGATACTAGAAAGCTGATTGGCCGACTAGAAATCCTCAACATATATAAAAACAAGAAGCAACGACAGAATTCGCGCATAAGCCTGACGAATCCTATAGTTGGATGAAACGCAGAATATTCAGTGTAGCTTAATCGCCATATATATTTTATAAATTACTAACTAGCTCTACCTACGTATTGAGCACTTTTGAAGTAAATACTTAAAGTTTACGCATAAATCTATACTTTCATATATTAAATTTATGCGAATAAATGAAGTAGTAATATATATATATATATATATATATATATATATATATATTAAGCGAAGCCCACTATTAATTTGTTTGTAAACAAGCTGATGGTTCGAGCACTGCGTGACGGGAGGGTGTGAATTTAAAACACACTCTATGAGAAATATTTACGGCACTGATTCGTAGCCGAATGGTGCGAGACGCCGACTGTCAATGCGACGGTTGTAGGTTCAATCCACGGCTGGGGAAAGTCACTGATGAGTTGTGATACAACGAAACAGTACTGTCTGTGGATGACATATATATATATATATATATATATATATATATAGGGTGTAAAATCTTGTTGAAAATTCAAAGACTCACGTTTTATTTTTTATAACCTTCGTTTATTTCCTGGATTTTTCCATTACAGCTGTTTCATCAATGAAACAGCTGTAATGGAAAAAATCCAGAAAATAAACGAATGTTATAAAAATAAAACGTGAGCCTTTGAATTTTCAACAAAATTTTGCATTATATATGCTCTGCACCTATTAAATAGATACATTGAGCTTAACTCAAAATTAACGGTGACTGGTTTTTAAAATAACAATCTAGACCCGTTTATATATATATATATATATATATATATATATATATATATATATATATATATATATATATATAACTGACACCCTGCACTGAAGATTCCCGAAAGGATGAAACACTAGTGTCTGTAGGTATTTAATTATTATAGTAATATATATATATATATATATATATATATATATATAATTGTTCACTGGTTTGGGGAAAGATTTCTAGGTAAGTGCTCAATTATAAAGAAAACAATTTCAATAAAAGAGTTAATGTTTATTGATTAAAACTGTATTGAATGTCAGACAAACATTAGTACCGTCGCTACCAAACCTAACATAAAGGTAATTATAAATAATGTTAGGCTTTCGTAAGAAATATATTTTTTTTAACAGAAAAAATATGGCTGAGGAGAGCCTAATATTATTTACCATTAACTGGTCTTCTTAAAACCGACCATACCAATGTTTTTTTTTTCTGACATTCTGTACAGTTTTATAAAACACACATACACACACACACACACACACATATATATATGTGTGTGTGTGTATATATGTGTGTGTATATATATATAAAGCGGAAGACCAGTACCCGCATTAAGCTGGTCTGCAGTTTAATTTGTTGCTGGCTATCTTGCTCTTGCTTGTTGCTGGATCTCAACATTTTAAACCGAGAGAGAGACTTAGCTATCGTACAAAGCTAAGACTCTTTAACATCATATTTGTATAGATACTCCCTCAGACATTTGGGCACATGGATTTTAAATGTCTGAGGGAGTGGCACTCGTCTGACAAGACGTTGCAATCATCATCATCATCATATATATATATATAAGGAAAAGGAAAAAAACGGCAATGGAAAGTTGTATACTAGTGCATATAAATACATTTATTCATTCAATAGGAAGATTATATCATAAGGGGTACGGGACATATGTTCTTTAGGATCAGAAATTATATGTAGGTATTTCGAAGATAACGTCTGATCCTAAAGCATCAGATTACCAAATATCTAAGTATAAAGAGAATATATATATATATATATATATATGTATAAATGAAATTGTATGTATGTGTGTGACTGTGTGTATACACGTAACTACCAAACTACTCTGTCAATTTTTCGTCTACAGAGTTCAGATTTGACATGAGGAGTATTGAGATTCGGGAATCAATTGGCCATAAATTTGGTCGTCAAAAAGGTCATAGTTCAACGATTTTACCTTTAAAAACTCTACCAAACTTCTCCGCCAATTTTGGGTCGAAACACTTGAAATTTTAGATGTAGGTTACGTGGACATGAGTTATATATACATATGCACGTAAAGTTATGAACAGTACATTGGGCCTGAAAAAAGCCGAGCTGAACTGCTAGTATATATATATATATATATATATATATATATATATATATATATATATATATATAAGTGAGAATGTGTGTGAGGGCACTTTTTAACATATATGCTCAATGAATACTTAAGCTACAGTCGTAAACTTAGTATATAAAATATTCAGACATGTGGGAAACTTTCTAATTGGTGTTCATCCAATAAAAAGGGGTCCAAAGTAGCAAATAGACACGTGGGTGTCATCAGATTTTTATCGGTTTGTCAACCGTTTAACGACTGCGCATGGGCGGTCGAGGAACATGACAGCTTCCTTATGTTATGAGTAGATTCGAAAACGCGTCTAAAGATCCTGTCATGCTAAAATAATTCTTATCGTACTTGACTCATTGCGTTTAGGTTGTGGTTTCGATTTTAGATCGAGTATTTTTTACTTAAAAGACGTGAACTGTTTTGAATAAAATGTAATACTTGCATGCACATGTCTCAGCTTGTTTCTGTTTTTTGTTTCTCACTCCATTGATTAATAGAATTTAACGTTACGTTTAATACCTACTGTTTATGATAAATAAGAAATATGCATTAAAATATAATATTAATGCTTATTTCACAACGGGGCAACGCTGAGCAACCTGAGATATATGAGAGGGCTGTGTTTGAGAGATATGGCAATGCAGTGGATGGACGATCTATGTAATAAAATTAATAATGAGAGAAATATTGAAGAAATAAATATGTGTAATATATATATATATATATATATATATATATATATATATATATATATATATTACACATATTATTTCTCCAATATTGCTATAACAATATTGAAGAAATAAATACGCGTAATATATATATATATATATATATATATATATATATATATATATATACTAGCAAGTGTATCTGGCAATGTTCCCCCAATAATTTCAAAAATAAAAGAACGCATAAAATGTAATCGTCCACAAAAAGAAATACATGATACCTTCTCCACCAGATATTTCGGCAGAATGGATAGAATGAGAAGAAGCTATTCTCCAGATATTGAGCACATTTTGTTGCCCGTGCGCTGGACCCTACCCCCGCCCAAAACAAAATAAAATAAAAAATGAATTAAAACAACATTTGTTTCGGGAAAAATAACAGCGTGTTCTGGAGCGACCGAAAAAAATAGCCGTGTAGGCATACTCCAATCTGAAACGCAGATAAAGGGAAAAGCTAATTTACAAACGACTTTTCCCTTTTATTATTATTATTCCTTTTATTGTTTTTTTTTATAAAGGCATTTTCTTCACTGCTTTTTTTTTCTTTTTTTCTTAAATAAAAGAAATGTTTGACTTTTTGTGTGTGGGGGGGAGGAGTCAATTCCCGGAAAGCCCAAATATTCTGTATAGTTGTTTCAAGAATAATAAAAACAAACAAACGATATATTTTTGTAAATGTTTTATTTATTTATTTATTAATATTTAAAAATAAATCAAAACCTCTTTCTGTGTACACGCTAGAAACTTATTGCGGCTACCAAATTATTTTATGTGGGGAAGAGTTTCCTTTTTTACCTTTCGAACTTCGGAACATAATTTAAAAATCTCATCAGGGGAAATAACTCTACTCGTTTCTTACAAAAATCGATGTCGGAAATAATAATTCTAAATAAATTGAATTAAATATATTATCAATATAATTTTTATTTAAAGTTGATGAAATAACAATCTTAAATGGAACACTTAAAATAAGACTCTCGCTAACATACAGCTATTTAATAAAATCGATTTCCTTAATATAATATGCAAATGAGATGACCTCTTAATCGTATATTTTGAAAGAACCATACTATATATATAAATATATGAAACATTGACGTGATGGATCTTTGTATATATTAATCAAATTGTGAACAAACAAAAGAACAGACAGGAATACGAATTTATATATATATATATATAATATTACAAATATTTATTCCTTCAATATTGCTATCATTATTAATTTTATTACATAGATCGTTTCCATCCATTGCATTGCCATATCCCTCAAACACGGCCCTCTTATATATATATATATATATATATATATATATATGTATATATATGTGTGTGTGTGCGCGCACGCGCATGTAGGTATCTATATATAATTTGATTATAACTATTCAGATTAATATATATATATATATGACTACTTCATTAAATCACATAAATTAATATACGAAGATATAATTTTATGCGTAAATTTTCAGTATTTATTTTAACAGCGCTCAATACATAGGTAGAGCTAGCTGGTAAGGCATTAAAATATATATGGGAATTAAACTATACAGAATATTCCGCGTTTCATTCCCGTGAGAATTCGTCAATTATAGGGGATTTGATCTGGAACGTTTTTCTGTAATACATGACTAAAACTAAGGTGTTGTATTCGTGAGAAAAATATTAACCTCACAAATTGGATTCCTACCTTGTTATGTTATCTCTGAAAGCTTCAAATGCGATCTTTTTAGATCAATTGTTCCCAACATTTTTTATCTGCGCCCCTCAATAAATTTTCCTGAAACCGCGTACCTATTTAAATTTATGTTGTGTTCAAGTTTTGTGATCGACTAATCTACAATATAAATCTCACCTGTCTCTTTGAATCTGTGTATGTATGTATGTATGTATGTATGTATGTATGTATGTATGTATGTATGTATGCCTTAAACTTTCGACAGAGGCGATAGATTTACACGAAATCGGTATCGTTCTGAAACTCGACCCTTCGGACAACAAATATCGGAAAATTGGTTAAAACATTAATTTCTTTCACCATTAATTCGACACTTTTCTACAGGGAGAGGTCGTTTTGTTCGCCAACATTTTCGGAAGTCATCCTCTCTTTTCGATTG
The DNA here is from genome assembly GCF_053919585.1 of Euprymna scolopes. Classification (NCBI taxonomy): domain Eukaryota; kingdom Metazoa; phylum Mollusca; class Cephalopoda; order Sepiida; family Sepiolidae; genus Euprymna; species Euprymna scolopes. Next base: position 53,706,586 of record NC_136500.1, read on the forward strand.
ATTAGCCTTAATTTAAACCTTCACCACTTCTGATTTGGCGATGGACACAACGGCAAAATCCTCACGTTTCTTTTTTTTTTTGTTCGCGTTCTTTTCCTCCTTCGCGGTACAGATTCGAGCCTGCCTGCCTATTACCATTTTTTTTTTTTGTTTTTTATACACACACTTCCAAACATCCGGGTAACAGCGGTCACTCAGGCTAGTCTATTATGTAAAAGGCAAAATGGGCACGCGCGTTTTTGCATGTCCAAGAAAGGCTTTTTTCACATGGCTTCCCGACAGGGTTACTCTTTTGGAGAACTTTCTTTATACTTCCTAGATTATAATATCTCAGACCGAAAACGGACGTCATCTCTACCTTTATTTTGATCGAGTGTGAAGAAATTCCTTGGTCTCCGGGTTTTGTTTATCTTTCTCGTAAAGCGAAACCGATCAAAGCAAAAACGTTTTCCTGGCCCTTCCTGGCCGGGACGTCTTGAAGGCAATTAGCTTTGATTAATGTAGAGTGGAAAACCCTTCACATCAGACAATTGTTATTCATTAAGACACTGCCAGAGCGCCACCTTTTTGGAGGGGGCTGTTTTCCTCAACATCGTGAGGAAACAAAAAAGGGAAAGCATAGCTGGCTTCCAGCCAGACCTTCATTTCTGCGTTTGCGTGATTCTTAACTTATTTTTCACTTTCTTTTCCTACTTGATTGATATCATTAAATTTCAACGCTTTACACTTCCGCTCGCGTCATGGGGCAGCGCTAAACTCTCGGATTTTCTTTCACCTTCTTTTCCTCTTTCGCGTCACGAGTTCGAGTCTGCCTACCGTCATTTTTTTTTTTCAAACACTCACCTACAAACACGCGGACAACGCCGGGAAACCCCGCTAGTATTTTATCAAAAGAAAATCGTAACTTTATACTTTAATACAGCGTGTAAGTTTCCAGATTTTTTGTACAGGCATTAAGAAGGGTCGTAGACTCTTAAAAATTCAGTATGTTATAAATCTTATGAGATGACGTGGACAAAGTGTGACAGAAAGGTAAGAAATGTTTCGGACTACTTTTGGGCCACCTTGCATTTATCGGCCATCAGGAGAAGATTCAAGGAAGGCAACAAGTCTGTGAGAGATGATGACAGGTGTAAAGGAGTAAGGAAGTCAGAACAGTTGATTGACCAAATAAAGAATTCCATGGATAACGGCCGTCGTGTGTCTATAGAACAAATACGTGCACAGTTTGAGGCCAGTGTGAGAACTGTACACACAATTATTCGCGAGGAACTGGAGATGCGGAGGATTGGTCGAATTCACCAGTCCACAACGCTACCCTTGTCACAGACTTCCCCCACTCTATATCTGTGCCTAAATCAAAACGCGGATTCCATGAACAAAGCTTCTTTCTTAGAACTGCACGCCTGTGGAACTTTGTTCCGTCTGCCTGCTTCCCACCGGACTACAACTTGGATGTCTTCAAGTCCAATGTTAACAAATTCCTAATGAACCGCCCCCTTAAGTATACACTTCATCAAATCTCCACACTAACGTCATATACTTGCAATAACCCTTATCCCTGAGTGGCTTCCGGGCCTTGATAAGTGGTGATCACTGTGTAAAAAAAAAAAGACTATTAAACCAAGGTGAGCATTCAGACAGTTTCTTACCGTTTCTGTAGTCCAGACCTTGCTTCCTGCGACTTTTAGCTATTCCTTAGACCCAAGGAAAACCTTAGAGGCTGCCGTTATGAGACAATTTAGGAGATGAAAGAGGATTTAACGAGGGCCATTGATACGTTCACACAAGAGGACTTCTATGGGGCCTTCCAGACTTTGTTGGAACGCTAAAACAACTGCATTGCAGCTGGATGAGATTACTTCGAAGGGGACTACAGTTTCATGTGTGTACTATTAATAAAAGTGTGCATGCTAAAAAGTTTAAAAATTTATTGAAGGCACCTCGTATATTCTGAAGAAAATTAAACTTCAATTATCAGGCCGTACTGTAGCAGCTACGTTTAATACTGTTTATAGACACGTTTAATTTAGGTTGGATTAAATCGATTCAACAATGTATTTAATGGCCATTTAATAACAATGCTCAACCCTAAAATGCAAGCAAGACGTTGGTACATTACAAAAGAAAAAAAAACACTCAAACGAAAGAGTAACATATAGGCAATACCATATTTTTCATCTTAAACTTTCACGCAGTATCTGGAATATCATCTCGTAAACCCAAGAGGTAAGATCAACTCGATGTTGAGAAAATCTTATTCTAGTAAATAAACATATTCTTTACCTTCGAAAAGGAATAATTTAAACAAAACTGAGGGAACATAGCCGAGCTTTATTTGTTCAGAATCGCTGGTCGATGTGTAGGGGGATAAGAGGTAAAAGGAGAAGTAAACGGTCGAAATACTAATTAAAGATATTTTATAGACATCATTTTATTGACCCTGATAGACATTTGCTTTTTCAGGAAGAATATTATTATTAATAGTAAATAATAAAGATTGCGCTATTTCCACGGAGTCTCTCTAGCACGTAATAATACGACAGCTATTTGTGTCAGGGTGTGTTTGGTAACTATGTAGAGTAGACGGTAAAATCTGCATTTTTCTTCTGGAAGGATCATCCCTAAAGTGTTGCAGATATTCTCACATGATGCAGTCTAGAGTTGAGATGTTCATTGATACAAACGCATGTCTGATGTAAATCTGATTTAAGAAATAAAATTACATTGGATGCATTGTGTGAATTGAGAGGTTGAAAACTTGTAAGAAAGTTTCGAAATGTCTGAATCTCAAACGCTAACAGTTTATATTTATGATTAAGCCTGATTTTTATGATGCGTTGCGTATAAACTTACCGACAAATTGTCTATCTTTCTATGTATCTATCTATTTATCTATCTATCTATCTTTCTCTCTCTCTCTCTCTCTCTCTCTCTCTATATATATATATATATATATATAAAAAGGGTGTGTATTATTTAGGATTCCATTTCTAATTGAGCATTGTTTTTACGACACATCGTATGCTTACACACACACACACACACACACACATATATATATATATATATATATATATATATATATACATATCATTCCTACTGAGGAAGATCGAAGGAGCTGTCGAAAATTATGTGTTTTTGAAGGAAACATTCTTGTTTTTTTTTTCAAAAGACTTTTTGCATTCCTACACGTCAACACACAGGAAATAAAGACAGAAAAGATATAAACATTTATATATGTTTCGTATTGATTTTTTATTCAATATTCAAATACATATGTGTGTGTGTGTGTGTGTGTGTGCGTGTGTATTGGCGTGGTGAGGGTTTAGTACTATACTATTTAAGACTCGTCGAAATCCTCACTTTTTATGATTTTCCTAAAAGGGGAGCACATGTTAAATTTATGGAAGCGTAAAACACATCCATTTTCGCTTATAATAATTAAATGGGAAATAACTCTCCTAGCTTAAGATGGAAATAATTCTCACCCCTTAAACAAATAAACGTTTTTAAGTGCAACTAGTGTCGGTATTATTCATAATAATTGAAAATAAATTAAATTAAAAAATAATAACAATAATTCAACATTAAATGAGAGTTCTAAACAGAACAATGAGAATAATTTTATGGCAACAAACAATTAATAACATGGAGCTTATCATAAAAAGCTTTGCTCATGTAATATGGAAATGAAGTTACTTATTGAATGTAGATTTCCTTGGAATAAATAGTATATGCATATATATATATATGTATATATATATAATGATATATATATATAATGCTATATATATACATATATATATATATATATATATATATATATATATATATATATATATAATGCTAGAATCAACGTGTACAGTTTAATAAACAAAAATAGATAGGACTTATGCATAGAAAATACCGTGCTGAAATAATGTTATTTAGAAGGACATTCTTAACATGGGGACGGTATTTTGTAACTATTCTGTCCTTTCACCTCACAATTTAATAAACAAAACATGGTACTTATGCAGAGACGGTACCGTGCTGAAATAATGACGTTATTATTTAGAAAGCCATTCTTAACATGGGAATAGGGGTGTTTTGTAACTATTCTGTACTGTCACCTAACAATTTAATAAACAAAAGTTAAACTTAAGCAGACAAGGAACAGTACTGAAGGATTAACATTATTATTTAGAAAGCCATTCTTAATATGGGGAGGGAGGATGTTTTCTAACTATTCTGTACTTTCGGTGCTAATGCAGAGAGTGATCCGCGCTATTTTTTAAATCGTATTTCCACGTTTAATTAAAGTTTTATGATATGTTTTTTATTCAATTGTAAGGTTAAAGTACAGAATAGGTACAAACCTCCCTTCCCTCCCCATGTTAATAATGGCGTTTAAAATAAGAACGTTATTATTTCAGCACGGATCACTCTCTGCATGAGTACCGATTAATGTTTTGTTTTTTTTGCTTTTTTATCGTAGTTTTTTTTTGGGGGGGGAGGGTTAAAGAAAACCCTTTTTAACAGAAATTGAAAGTACACGTTTTTTTCTTTTTTTGTTACAGAAGTTGTTTTTATATAAGAAAATATGAATGCTTTTTCTTTATTAAAGAAATTGGGTACTCGTGCACTTATTGATCCGTGCTGAATAATAACGTTATTATTTAAAAAAAAAAACATTCTAACATGGGGAAAAGAGAGTGTTTTGTACCTATTCTGTACTTTAACCTTACAATTGAAAAAAAAAACAGTAAATTTTTAGATTAGGTCCACCTCCACAATTTTCTTTTAAATGACGAATTTTATAAGTTTTCGACTATGCTGAATACGGAAATCGCATTGAAATTTTGCAGAAATAAGTAGTTATCGAGATATAAAAAGTTGTATAATGCATTGTAATCTCTGGCGGCCATCTTTTTTACACGCGTGCGCGCGTGTCATAAACAAATCTACGCGCGTAACAAAGATGGCCGCCAAAGAATACAATGCATAAAACAACTATTCATAACTCGATAACTACTTATTTCTGCAAAATTTCAATGCGATTTCCGTATTCAGCATAGTCGGAAAATTATAAAAGTCGCCATTTAAAAGAAAATTGTGGAGGTGGACATAATCTAAGAAAATACCAAAAAAAAAACATATAAAACTTTAATTAAACTTGGAAATACGATTTAAAAAATATCGCGGATCAGTAAGTGCATTAGCACCCATTAATCGACTATTGCCAAATAAGATCCGGCTAACATGTTGAACGCGCCATTCACGTTGTTTTTTTTTTTTAAGTTAAATTCAACTTTCACAATATCTTTTTATTTGTTTTATAATTTCATGATATCTTTTTTTAATAATAAATTGAATAGTTACAAAACTCTATGGTAAGGATGGCTGAAAAAATATTAGGTACTCAGGCAGATAATGATCCGTGCTGAAATAATAACGTTATTATTTAAAAAGCCATTCTTAACATGGGGAGGGGAGGGTGTTTTGTACCTATTCTGTACTTTAACCTTACAATTGAATAAAAAACGTATCATAAAACTTTAATTAAACTTGGAAATACGATTTAAAAAATAGCGCGGATCAGTAAGTGCATTAGCACCAGAAATTCTTAGGTGAAATACAGAAAAGTTTCTACCAAGAAAACCGTTATTTTTTTAGCCATTCTTACCAACGGGAGGGATGGTGTTTTGTCACTATTCTGTGCTTTCAATTAACAATTTATTAAAAAAAAGAAAAGGTAAATTTTCACATTAGGTCCACCTCCACAATTTTTAACATGGGTAGGTTGGAGGTGTTTATTCCGAAAGCCGTTCTTAACACGGGGAGAATGGTGGTATTTATTCCAAAAGCCGTTTTTAACAGATGAAAGACAGGTAAAAGGTTAAAACACGTAGTTAGGCATGGGCGTTGTTTATTCCGAAAGCCGTTCTTAATATGGGGAGGTTGGGAATGTTTATTCATGGCCACAAGTGAATTATAGTGCATAGTACAGGTCTTTATATCTCGAAAACTACTTGCCTCTGCAAATTTTAAATGAGATTTTCTTATTCAGCATAGTCGAAAATTGTAGAGGTGGACCTAATGTATAAAAAATATCCTCCCCCAAAAAAGATATCGTAAAATTTAAATTTAAGCGCGGTACCAAAAATAAAATTAGACAGAAAAATACCCCCTTTGGGTTTGTACTTGCACAAAGACTTGAAAAAGTTGTCAACAAAAACAAATATATAACAAGTAAATATTT
>NC_136500.1:53717829-53722829 GCF_053919585.1 Euprymna scolopes
GCTCAACTTCGTTTAGTTTTTTTTTTTTTTTTATTTTTTATTTTTTACTTTAGAGGGCATGGTAACACCTTTACACAGTGATTGCTAATAGCTAACTGAAATAAAAACATTAGAATTTTCATAAATCTAACAATTTATACCCTTGGTCTTATATTTTTGATCAGGTGTAAAAAGCCTCTTTTAATAAAAATGTAAAATGTGGAATGTAGCTTTTTGTTTCCATAACCTTTTAGATTGTAGTATTAGTAATCTTTAGTTGGAAGAGTTTAAAATCCATCCTTAAAAAAAATGTATATTTTTAAAAGATTTCTAAGTGGTCTTAAATTTTTGATCAGCAGCGTATATATATATGTGTGTGTGTGTCTGTTTGTGTATGTATGTACGTTTGTGTGCATGTGTTTGTACTGTTTGCTTCGATTTAATTGCATTGTTTTACGGCATATTTTCCGCTGAATATATATATATATATATATATATATATATATATATATATATACACATGTATATATATAATAATTTACTTTAATAATTATTAAATAATTTTTAAATATATATATATATATATATATATATATATATATATATATATATATATATATATATACATGAGTGTATGTATAAATATACGTTTTCGGTTATCTATCTATATATATATATATATATATATATATATATATATATATAATTATGTTTGAGTAAATATATATTTATATTAAGGAATATATAACTGCACCCGATACACACAAACATACACACATATATCATAACAAACGTAAGCATTTGGAAGGTAACGATGGTGGAGATGGCTATCCTTCAGTTGTATCGCTATTCCGTATTCCGACAGTGTTAAGCACGCGAGTCTGGAGATAAGGGCGACAGAGTGTCTCTTTAGTGAATTGCAGATGGAAAAGTTCTGTGAGAGAAAAGGGGAAAGGCAACGGGTGGGATTGAATGAGCTGGAGTGCGGCGAAAGTAACTCAGTATTTTGAGAGGGTGTAAAGATAAACTAATTTCGTTTTGAAACGAGGAGTGCGCGGCAAGGTGAACGCTGATACAAACAGCAAAGATTTGTTTCACTTTCATCTTTGGTGTTTTCGCTTTGTCTTCTTCTCTTTTATATCTAAATGGCCCAAATTCACATAAATTGCTCCATGCACTTATCTATACAAACAAACTTGGAGAAGTGGTGCTATAAGCATGATATATGCATTGCATACATCTTCATGTAAAGTACCGTTATATATATATATATATATATATATATATATATATATATATATATATATTACACAGGCATCACCACATATATATATATATATATATATATATATATATATATATATATTACACAGGCATCACCACATTATCAAGGTCAAGAGGCCACTCAAGGATAAGTGTTAAAGAGTGTACAGTAGAAATTGGAAAATATAGTAATCATTAGTAATGAAAATTCGGTAAATTTGTTAACTTATATGGAACGGTTCATCAAGAACTTGTTTACGTTAGACTTGAAGACAACCATATTGTAGTCAGCTGGAAAGCAGGAAATTTGAAGTCAATTCCACAGGCGTGCAGTTCTAAGAAAGAAGGTTTAGGCACAGATATATATATATATATATATATATATATATATATATATATATATATATATATATATATATATATATATATAAGAGAAAGAAGCTCTAATCTAATTTGCGACTTAGACTGTAGGGGTGAGTATGAATTTGGGGTCATACCCCCACTGGCGTCTTAAATACATGTATATGTATGTTCGTTACGGTTGTATAAGTGTTTTGTCGTCTGCAACTCATCAGTGTAGCTGAATATATATATATATATATATATATATATATATATATATATATATATATATATATATATATATATATATATATATATATATATACAAAACCACTGACATTGATGGAGGAGAGATTAAAACATGCTATGGTTTAAAGTGATCTAAAATAAGAGCAACTCTTTTGTTTTGATACATAAAGTAAATTTCACAATGTATAAGGATTATTTGATACTGGGGATATTCATAATCGTATCCTATTTCCAACAGAAGGGAGATATACTATATGAGAAATATTTGGAATCAAGTTTTCCCTTGTTATGTCAGATCATATGGTACCATAGGAACAAGTTTTAGTCTCCCCTCCATCAAGGCCAGAGGTTTTGGGGAAATGTATATATATATATATTTTTTTATATCTGTATGTAATAAAAAATGTTTTATAATTTATTGTGGCTGAAATTGTCAGATGACATAGGCTGGATAATTTGTTTCTCCGATCTATAATGATTTAAACAAATGCTCCCGAAGTTGAAATAATACAAAAATATTTAGCTCTAGCAACGTATAGAGCACTTTTTTCCGTTTTTTTCTAAATATACCTCTTTATAAACATATATATATCGCCGGGTTCGAATCCTCCGACCGGCGGTAATCGTGACATCCTGCACTGATGATTCCCGAATGGAGGAAACACTAATGCCTGTAGGTATTTAAAATGATTATAGTAATATATATATATATATATATATATATATATATATATATATATATATATATATATATAATGAAATATATTTCCTACCCTCTGATGAGAAGGAAAGTATTTCTTCGAAACTCCGCGGATTAAGGACTATCCGCTTATCAAGTGTTCAGATTCAAATTAAATATGTTTTTAACTCTTTTTCAAAGTGTTTTGCTCATATATATATATATATATATATATATATATATATATATATATATATATATATATATATATATATATATATATATATATATATATATATATATATATACTGTTTTCAAGCGTAATTTTCAGGAGAAAGGCCGCCATTATACAAATGATTATCCAATGCAGACAATATCGATTTTAAATGGAAGATTTCTGAGATTAGAAATAGATAATATTTTTATGGGGAAAGGGTTATATTATAGGGATGAAAGAGAGAAGAGGGCAGAAAAAACATTTAAGTCTCAAAATATATACGAAACAATATATAAGACATTGAAATAATGTTTTTTGTAAGTATTAAAAACTTTCAAAACCTTTTTTTTTAATTATTTTTGTCTCTTATTTTATTTATTCTTCAAATATCGTAAAGGATTTACAATAAAGATATGTTGAGAAAATAAATTATGAAATATAAAGAAAGTTGTACAAATTAAGTACGAAAACAGTAAAAGGATAAGAAAACGAAAAAGAAAAAAAAAAAAGAAAAAGGAATCAAAATGTGAATTAAGTCAAATTCGTAGAAGATAATCCATAAGTGTATAGAAGAAGTCTCTCTTTAGTTTCTAATTTTTCTTAAAATGAGGATTGGCTATTTTTATTATTTGGATTCTGCGAACTACTTTTCTAATCGTGAGTCACATTTTCGCAACGTTTCAGCAAGGGCCTGTTGCGCTGTGGTTAGAACGCTTAGAAAAATCAATTGCAAAGTGTATTCTTCTTAAGGTTGAAGATTCACTCCTTATTATGGGCGATGGAAAAATACGATTGCAAATTGCGTATAAATGTGGCTTCTATCCAGTCATGGCTGACAGAACAATAGCATGCTTCCCTCGTGAAGTAAATAAAGGATTCTCTGCAGATTCCTGAGTTCGACAGAAGCATTCCCGAGTTTGATGATACACCCGAAGAAGGTCGAAGGTAACATCGTTTCGAAACGTTTTGAAAATGACGTTCAATAACAGTAGTCCAAAATAAACATATAATATGAATAGTTTTTATTTGATAATATTATGATTATACTAGCACGCCGCCCGGCCGGCGTTGCACGGTGGTACAGTCCACCTCAATATGGTGTTTTAATTCATGCAGATGTAGCATCTTTTATTATATAAACCAATTCCATATTGATTGTTATATTATGCCAATATATAGAAATTATTTCAAATGCTTTAAAAAAATGTGACTTGACTGCCACAAGCTAGAATCGAAACCAAAACATGTAGATCTCTAGCGGTTATCTCTGCCATATGACCTAAGGACAGATAAATATCAAAACTCAACAAAAAAAACATAATGCAGTTTAATGTATAAATGTATTTTTGCGCATGCGTAGAGGGCTCTTTTAAATCTATTATGCCTGTCAAGTTCCAATTTTTCAATTCGGCCATGTAAGCAGCTGTTTTTACCGGCTAAAAGTAAATCGATTTTGTTCCACAAGTGCGATTCCACTATATATCAAGTTTCAAGTTTGTAAACCAAACATTGACAATGTAGTTTGGTAGAGACCGTTCCGCACACGCACACAGGCAGGATCAATTTTGTATATAACCATGTAATTGATAAATTTTGAAATATTAAGCTAAACTATTTTTTTTATCTTTACTAGTATAAAACATTACATTTATTAATCAATTAAACGTCCTAAATATGAAAATTGTATTCATGTATTTATTGGGGACTATTATCCTAATCTTTTTTAGTTGCTGTTTCACGACATTTCGGCCAAGTATTCCTCTGGGCTTCGTCAGGTGATAACCGCGACGGCATAGGAACTCAGAATCTCCTAACTGTACCTCAGCAATTACTGCTTTCCATAGTTGTTTGTCGTTTCACCACGTTTTGGCTAACTAAGCCTCTGACCGGCTTTGGGTAGGATTGAAACCGCTATCTTCAGACAATGCTCACCTGGAACCGTACAGATTTAACGTCTCTATCCACTGCGTCAGGGGACCCAAAGGCAAGAGGAATAGTTGGTCGAAACGTCGTGAAACAACAACTAAAAAAGGTGAGGATAATTGCCCGCAATAAATGAATGAATAAATAATACTCATCTCAATAAACAGTCCAATTAAATAATATATCAAAGTGGTAGTATAATAAATTCACACTAGATTTTTCCTATCTATATGAAGAGAGAGAAAGAAATAAAAAATATTTCCGTGTGCTAGAATGCCTTATGCAGAAACTATGCATAAATAAAATTCATGTAATAGTGAAGTGAAAGCAATCATCTAATAAGAAACC
>NC_136500.1:53727829-53760329 GCF_053919585.1 Euprymna scolopes
TTGATTTCATTTGTATACGTTATATTTAAGATGGTAACTGTTATGTACGTTTGAATTAAATTATTTATGAATGTATATATATACATATATATATATATGCTTAAATAATACTAGCAACAAAAACAAAAATGATAATCATAATTAATATTAATTAATAAATTAACAAATACGTAAACAAATAAACTAGTATAAAATAAAAACGTAAGTGAATGTAAAAGACGATTTGTTTTAACGTAAACGAAAATACGTTGAAGTGTTCAGAGAAACACAAAAATCAATATCGACTCAAGCACAAAGTAGGATTGACAAATACGAAGATGGTTCGACTTTAAAAACTTCTAACATTACAGTGTTTTCGGATAAATATAACAGTGCCAAATTAACTGAACTTGCGCGCTGGAATTTGGATATAATTCAGAAATTAATGAATGGTAATACTGAAGAAATGCAAACTTTAAATCAAATTGTACAGGATTGACGATATCGGCATGCCATACAAGGTACAGGACACTCATAAACGGAACCTAAATAACTAAAAACAAAAACGCCACTCAGATCAGACTAGATTAATATTCCATGTAAAGGAAGAGTCAATCGACATTTTTTAAAGACGTTCGATCACAAAAAATTTTTTTTTTTAAAAACAGAAAAGAGGAAAGAAAATTCGCTGACTATCGACTCAAGCGGAAAAAAAAACAGATAAGAGGAAAGAAAATTCGCTGACTATCGACTCAAGCGGGAAAGATATTGACAAGCTTTTTGCTTGGTGAAATTAAAATAGAGAATTGTCTTCAGCCTTGATAGAAATGTCTTCAGCATACATAGACATCGAGTAGTTATTAATATTGAGCTACAATAGGAAAATGACTTAAGTTGTTCCTTGAATCCCCACGTGTTTATCTATGTTTCATTTCAACAAAGTTGGATATGGAATCAGTTTATTGTGGGGATATCCAACTCCCCCAAGTAGGCAGTTCAGTGTGACAATAATAGATTAGATATGTTGATATTTCCGGTCAACCAGCAATAAACTAATCCCGAAGGTAAAAGTAATGCTCTAAAAGTTGGCACCATAGAACAGAACAAAACGATACACCACTTCAATCCAAGAGAAGATGGTTGAGCATTTGATTTGGTATGTATCAACAAATAAGCCAATAGAAACGATAAAATTCTATACAACTGAGAGTATTTCAAAGCTTGTCATCTTTTTTCTGATTTGGTTGGTTCCATTTTTCCCCTAACGGGGCGTTTTGTCTGATTTGGTTGGTTCCATTTTTCCCCTAACGAGGCTTTTTGTCTGATTTGGTTGGTTCCATTTTTCCCCTAACGAGGCTTTTTTTCTGATTTGGTTGGTTCCATTTTTCCCCTAACGAGGCTTTTTGTCTGATTTGGTTGGTTCCATTTTTCCCCTAACGAGGCTTTTTGTCTGATTTTGTTGGTTCCATTTTTCTCCTAACGAGGCTTTTTTTCTGATTTGGTTGGTTCCATTTTTCCCCTAACGAGGCTTTTTGTCTGATTTGGTTGGTTCCATTTTTCCCCCTAACGAGGCTTTTTTTCTGATTTGGTTGGTTCCATTTTTCCCTAACGAGGCTTTTTTTCTGATTTGGTTGGTTCCATTTTTCCCCTAACGAGGCTTGTTTTCTGATTTAGTTGGTTCCATTTTTCCCCTAACGAGGCTTTTTCTCTGATTTGGTTGGTTCCATTTTTCCCCTAACGAGGCTTTTTGCCTGATTTGGTTGGTTAAATTTTTCCCCCTAACGAGGCTTTTTTCTGATTTGGTTGGTTCAATTTTTCCCCTAACGAGGCTTTTTTTCTGATTTGGTTGGTTCCATTTTTCCCCTAACGAGGCTTTTTTTCTGATTTGGTTGGTTCTATTTTTCCTCTAACGAGGCTTTTTTTCTGATTTGGTTGGTTCCATTTTTCCCTAACGAGGCTTTTTGCCTGATTTGTTTGGTTCTATTTTTCCCCCTAACGAGGCTTTTTTTCTGATTTGGTGGGTTCCATTTTTCCCCTAACGAGGCTTTTTTTCTGATTTGGTTGGTTCCATTTTTCCCCTAACGAGGCTTTTTGTCTGATTTGGTTGGTTCCATTTTTCCCCTAACGAGGCTTGTTTTCTGATTTGGTTGGTTCCATTTTTCCCTAACGAGGCATTTTCTGCTTTGGTTGGTTCCATTTTTCCCTAACGAGGCTTGTTTTCTGATTTGGTTGGTTCCATTTTTCCCCTAACGAGGCTTTTTTCTGATTTGGTTGGTTCCATTTTTCCCCTAACGAGGCTTGTTTTCTGATTTAGTTGGTTCCATTTTTCCCCTAACGAGGCTTGTTTTTCTGATTTGGTTGGTTCAATTTTTCCCCTAACGAGGCTTTTTGCCTGATTTGGTTGGTTCCATTTTTCCCCTAACGAGGCTTTTTGTCTGATTTGGTTGGTTCCATTTTTCCCCCTAACGAGGCTGTTTTTCTGATTTGGTTGGTTCCATTTTTCCCCTAACGAGGCTTGTTTTCTGATTTGGTTGGTTCCATTTTTCCCCTAACGAGGCTTGTTTTCTGATTTAGTTGGTTCCATTTTCCCCTAACGAGGCTTTTTCTCTGATTTGGTTGGTTCCATTTTTCCCCTAACGAGGCTTTTTGCCTGATTTGGTTGGTTCAATTTTTCCCCCTAACGAGGCTTTTTTCTGATTTGGTGGGTTCCATTTTTCCCCTAACGAGGCTTTTTTTCTGATTTGGTTGGTTCCATTTTTCCCCTAACGAGGCTTTTTTTCTGATTTGGTTGGTTCTATTTTTCCTCTAACGAGGCTTTTTTTCTGATTTGGTTGGTTCCATTTTTCCCTAACGAGGCTTTTCGCCTGATTTGTTTGGTTCTATTTTTCCCCCTAACGAGGCTTTTTTTCTGATTTGGTTGGTTCCATTTTTCCCCTAACGAGGCTTTTTTTCTGATTTGGTTGGTTCCATTTTTCCCCTAACGAGGCTTTTTGTCTGATTTGGTTGGTTCCATTTTTCCCCTAACGAGGCTTTTTGTCTGATTTTGTTGGTTCCATTTTTCTCCTAACGAGGCTTTTTTTCTGATTTGGTTGGTTCCATTTTTCCCCTAACGAGGCTTTTTGTCTGATTTGGTTGGTTCCATTTTTCCCCCAAACGAGGCTTTTTTTCTGATTTAGTTTGTTCCATTTTTCCCCTAACGAAACTTGTTTTCTGATTTGGTTGGTTCCATTTTTCCCCTAACGAGGCTTTTTTTCTGATTTAGTTGGTTCCATTTTTCCCCTAACGAGGCTTTTTCTCTGATTTGGTTGGTTCCATTTTTCCCCTAACGAGGCTTTTTGCCTGATTTGGTTGGTTCAATTTTTCCCCCTAACGAGGCTTTTTTCTGATTTGGTTGGTTCCATTTTTCCCCTAACGAGGCTTTTTTTCTGATTTGGTTGGTTCCATTTTTCCCCTAACGAGGCTTTTTTTCTGATTTGGTTGGTTCCATTTTCCCCTAACGAGGCTTTTTCTCTGATTTGGTTGGTTCCATTTTTCCCCTAACGAGGCTTTTTGCCTGATTTGGTTGGTTCAATTTTTCCCCCTAACGAGGCTTTTTTCTGATTTGGTGGGTTCCATTTTTCCCCTAACGAGGCTTTTTTTCTGATTTGGTTGGTTCCATTTTTCCCCTAACGAGGCTTTTTTTCTGATTTGGTTGGTTCTATTTTTCCTCTAACGAGGCTTTTTTTCTGATTTGGTTGGTTCCATTTTTCCCTAACGAGGCTTTTCGCCTGATTTGTTTGGTTCTATTTTTCCCCCTAACGAGGCTTTTTTTCTGATTTGGTTGGTTCCATTTTTCCCCTAACGAGGCTTTTTTTCTGATTTGGTTGGTTCCATTTTTCCCCTAACGAGGCTTTTTGTCTGATTTGGTTGGTTCCATTTTTCCCCTAACGAGGCTTTTTGTCTGATTTTGTTGGTTCCATTTTTCTCCTAACGAGGCTTTTTTTCTGATTTGGTTGGTTCCATTTTTCCCCTAACGAGGCTTTTTGTCTGATTTGGTTGGTTCCATTTTTCCCCCAAACGAGGCTTTTTTTCTGATTTAGTTTGTTCCATTTTTCCCCTAACGAAACTTGTTTTCTGATTTGGTTGGTTCCATTTTTCCCCTAACGAGGCTTTTTTTCTGATTTAGTTGGTTCCATTTTTCCCCTAACGAGGCTTTTTCTCTGATTTGGTTGGTTCCATTTTTCCCCTAACGAGGCTTTTTGCCTGATTTGGTTGGTTCAATTTTTCCCCCTAACGAGGCTTTTTTCTGATTTGGTTGGTTCCATTTTTCCCCTAACGAGGCTTTTTTTCTGATTTGGTTGGTTCCATTTTTCCCCTAACGAGGCTTTTTTTCTGATTTGGTTGGTTCTATTTTTCCTCTAACGAGGCTTTTTTTCTGATTTGGTTGGTTCCATTTTTCCCTAACGAGGCTTTTTTTCTGATTTGGTGGGTTCCATTTTTCCCCTAACGAGGCTTTTTTTCTGATTTGGTTGGTTCCATTTTTCCCCTAACGAGGCTTTTTGTCTGATTTTGTTGGTTCCATTTTTCCCCTAACGAGGCTTGTTTTCTGATTTGGTTGGTTCCATTTTTCCCCTAACGAGGCTTTTTGTCTGATTTGGTTGGTTCCATTTTTCCCCTAACGAGGCATTTTCTGCTTTGGTTGGTTCCATTTTTCCCTAACGAGGCTTGTTTTCTGATTTGGTTGGTTCCATTTTTCCCCTAACGAGGCTTGTTTTCTGATTTAGTTGGTTCCATTTTTCCCCTAACGAGGCTTGTTTTTCTGATTTGGTTGGTTCAATTTTTCCCCTAACGAGGCTTTTTGCCTGATTTGGTTGGTTCCATTTTTCCCCTAACGAGGCTTTTTGTCTGATTTGGTTGGTTCCATTTTTCCCCCTAACGAGGCTGTTTTTCTGATTTGGTTGGTTCCATTTTTCCCCTAACGAGGCTTTTTTTCTAATTTGGTTGGTTCTATTTTTCCCCTAACAAGGCTTTTTGTCTGATTTGGTTGGTTCAATTTTTCCCCCCAACAAAGCTTGTTTTCTGATTTGGTTGGTTCCATTTTTCCCCTAACGAGGCTTTTGTCTGATTTGGTTGGTTCCATTTTCCCCCTAACGAGGCTTTTTTCTGATTTGGTGGGTTCCATTTTTCCCCTAACGAGGCTTTTTTTCTGATTTGGTTGGTTCAATTTTTCCCCTAACGAGGCTTTTTTTCTGATTTGGTTGGTTCTATATTTCCTCTAACGAGGCTTTTTTTCTGATTTGGTTGGTTCCATTTTTCCCTAACGAGGCTTTTGGCCTGATTTGTTTGGTTCTATTTTTCCCCCTAACGAGGCTTTTTTTCTGATTTGGTTGGTTCCATTTTTCCCCTAACGAGGCTTTTTTTCTGATTTGGTTGGTTCCATTTTTCCCCTAACGAGGCTTTTTGTCTTATTTGGTTGGTTCCATTTTTCCCCTAACAAGGCTTTTTGTCTGATTTTGTTGGTTCCATTTTTCTCCTAACGAGGCTTTTTTTCTGATTTGGTTGGTTCCATTTTTCCCCTAACGAGGCTTTTTGTCTGATTTGGTTGGTTCCAGTTTTCCCCCTAACGAGGCTTTTTTTCTGATTTGGTAGGTTCCATTTTTCCCCTAACGAGGCTTGTTTTCTGATTTGGTTGGTTCCATTTTTCCCCTAACGAGGCTTGTTTTCTGATTTAGTTGGTTCCATTTTTCCCCTAACGAGGCTTTTTCTCTGATTTGGTTGGTTCCATTTTTCCCCTAACGAGGCTTTTTGCCTGATTTGGTTGGTTCAATTTTTCCCCCTAACGAGGCTTTTTTCTGATTTGGTTGGTTAAATTTTTCCCCTAACGAGGCTTTTTTTCTGATTTGGTTGGTTCCATTTTTCCCCTAACGAGGCTTTTTTTCTGATTTGGTTGGTTCTATTTTTCCTCTAACGAGGCTTTTTTTCTGATTTGGTTGGTTCCATTTTTCCCTAACGAGGCTTTTTGCCTGATTTGTTTGGTACTATTTTTCCCCCAAACGAGGCTTGTTTTCTGATTTGGTTGGTTCAATTTTTCCCCTAACGAGGCTTTTTGTCTGATTTTGTTGGTTCCATTTTTCCCCTAACGAGGCTTGTTTTCTGATTTGGTTGGTTCCATTTTCCCCTAACGAGGCTTTTTGTCTGATTTGGTTGGTTCCATTTTTCCCTGACGAGGCATTTTCTGATTTGGTTGGTTCCATTTTTCCCTAACGAGGCTTGTTTTTTGATTTGGTTGGTTCCATTTTTCCCCTAACGAGGCTTGTTTTCTGATTTAGTTGGTTCCATTTTTCCCCTAACGAGGCTTGTTTTTCTGATTTTGTTGGTTCAATTTTTCCCCTAACGAGGCTTTTTGCCTGATTTGGTTGGTTCCATTTTTCCCCTAACGAGGCTTTTTGTCTGATTTGGTTGGTTCCATTTTTCCCCCTAACGAGGCTGTTTTTCTGATTTGGTTGGTTCCATTTTTCCCCTAACGAGGCTTGTTTTCTGATTTGGTTGGTTCCATTTTTCCCCTAACGAGGCTTGTTTTCTGATTTAGTTGGTTCCATTTTCCCCTAACGAGGCTTTTTCTCTGATTTGGTTGGTTCCATTTTTCCCCTAACGAGGCTTTTTGCCTGATTTGGTTGGTTCCATTTTTCCCCCTAACGAGGCTTTTTTCTGATTTGGTGGGTTCCATTTTTCCCCTAACGAGGCTTTTTTTCTGATTTGGTTGGTTCCATTTTTCCCCTAACGAGGCTTTTTTTCTGATTTGGTTGGTTCTATTTTTCCTCTAACGAGGCTTTTTTTCTGATTTGGTTGGTTCCATTTTTCCCTAACGAGGCTTTTTGCCTGATTTGTTTGGTTCTATTTTTCCCCCTAACGAGGCTGTTTTTCTGATTTGGTTGGTTCCATTTTTCCCCTAACGAGGCTTGTTTTCTGATTTGGTTGGTTCCATTTTTCCCCTAACGAGGCTTGTTTTCTGATTTAGTTGGTTCCATTTTCCCCTAACGAGGCTTTTTCTCTGATTTGGTTGGTTCCATTTTTCCCCTAACGAGGCTTTTTGCCTGATTTGGTTGGTTCCATTTTTCCCCCTAACGAGGCTTTTTTCTGATTTGGTGGGTTCCATTTTTCCCCTAACGAGGCTTTTTTTCTGATTTGGTTGGTTCCATTTTTCCCCTAACGAGGCTTTTTTTCTGATTTGGTTGGTTCTATTTTTCCTCTAACGAGGCTTTTTTTCTGATTTGGTTGGTTCCATTTTTCCCTAACGAGGCTTTTTGCCTGATTTGTTTGGTTCTATTTTTCCCCCTAACGAGGCTTTTTTTCTGATTTGGTGGGTTCCATTTTTCCCCTAACGAGGCTTTTTTTCTGATTTGGTTGGTTCCATTTTTCCCCTAACGAGGCTTTTTGTCTGATTTTGTTGGTTCCATTTTTCCCCTAACGAGGCTTGTTTTCTGATTTGGTTGGTTCCATTTTCCCCTAACGAGGCTTTTTGTCTGATTTGGTTGGTTCCATTTTTCCCTAACGAGGCATTTTCTGCTTTGGTTGGTTCCATTTTTCCCTAACGAGGCTTGTTTTCTGATTTGGTTGGTTCCATTTTTCCCCTAACGAGGCTTGTTTTCTGATTTAGTTGGTTCCATTTTTCCCCTAACGAGGCTTGTTTTTCTGATTTGGTTGGTTCAATTTTTCCCCTAACGAGGCTTTTTGCCTGATTTGGTTGGTTCAATTTTTCCCCTAACGAGGCTTTTTGTCTGATTTGGTTGGTTCCATTTTTCCCCCTAACGAGGCTGTTTTTCTGATTTGGTTGGTTCCATTTTTCCCCTAACGAGGCTTGTTTTCTGATTTGGTTGGTTCCATTTTTCCCCTAACGAGGCTTGTTTTCTGATTTAGTTGGTTCCATTTTCCCCTAACGAGGCTTTTTCTCTGATTTGGTTGGTTCCATTTTTCCCCTAACGAGGCTTTTTGCCTGATTTGGTTGGTTCAATTTTTCCCCCTAACGAGGCTTTTTTCTGATTTGGTGGGTTCCATTTTTCCCCTAACGAGGCTTTTTTTCTGATTTGGTTGGTTCCATTTTTCCCCTAACGAGGCTTGTTTTCTGATTTGGTTGGTTCTATTTTTCCTCTAACGAGGCTTTTTGTCTGATTTGGTTGGTTCCATTTTTCCCTAACGAGGCTTTTCGCCTGATTTGTTTGGTTCAATTTTTCCCCCTAACGAGGCTTTTTTTCTGATTTGGTTGGTTCCATTTTTCCCCTAACGAGGCTTTTTTTCTGATTTGGTTGGTTCCATTTTTCCCCTAACGAGGCTTTTTGTCTGATTTGGTTGGTTCCATTTTTCCCCTAACGAGGCTTTTTGTCTGATTTGGTTGGTTCCATTTTTCTCCTAACGAGGCTTTTTTTCTGATTTGGTTGGTTCCATTTTTCCCCTAACGAGGCTTTTTGTCTGATTTGGTTGGTTCCATTTTTCCCCCTAACGAGGCTGTTTTTCTGATTTGGTTGGTTCCATTTTTCCCCTAACGAGGCTTGTTTTCTGATTTGGTTGGTTCCATTTTTCCCCTAACGAGGCTTTTTTTCTGATTTAGTTGGTTCCATTTTTCCCCTAACGAGGCTTTTTCTCTGATTTGGTTGGTTCCATTTTTCCCCTAACGAGGCTTTTTGCCTGATTTGGTTGGTTCAATTTTTCCCCCTAACGAGGCTTTTTTCTGATTTGGTTGGTTCCATTTTTCCCCTAACGAGGCTTTTTTTCTGATTTGGTTTGTTCCATTTTTCCCCTAACGAGGCTTTTTTTCTGATTTGGTTGGTTCTATTTTTCCTCTAACGAGGCTTTTTTTCTGATTTTGTTGGTTCCATTTTTCCCTAATGAGGCTTTTTGCCTGATTTGTTTGGTTCTATTTTTCCCCCTAACGAGGCTTTTTTTCTGATTTGGTGGGTTCCATTTTTCCCCTAACGAGGCTTTTTTTCTGATTTGGTTGGTTCCATTTTCCCCTAACGAGGCTTTTTGTCTGATTTTGTTGGTTCCATTTTTCCCCTAACGAGGCTTGTTTTCTGATTTGGTTGGTTCCATTTTTCCCCTAACGAGGCTTTTTGTCTGATTTGGTTGGTTCCATTTTTCCCTAACGAGGCATTTTCTGCTTTGGTTGGTTCCATTTTTCCCTAACGAGGCTTGTTTTCTGATTTGGTTGGTTCCATTTTTCCCCTAACGAGGCTTGTTTTCTGATTTAGTTGGTTCCATTTTTCCCCTAACGAGGCTTGTTTTTCTGATTTGGTTGGTTCAATTTGTCCCCTAACGAGGCTTTTTGCCTGATTTGGTTGGTTCCATTTTTCCCCTAACGAGGCTTTTTGTCTGATTTGGTTGGTTCCATTTTTCCCCCTAACGAGGCTGTTTTTCTGATTTGGTTGGTTCCATTTTTCCCCTAACGAGGCTTGTTTTCTGATTTGGTTGGTTCCATTTTTCCCCTAACGAGGCTTGTTTTCTGATTTAGTTGGTTCCATTTTCCCCTAACGAGGCTTTTTCTCTGATTTGGTTGGTTCAATTTTTCCCCTGACGAGGCTTTTTGCCTGATTTGGTTGGTTCCATTTTCCCCCTAACGAGGCTTTTTTCTGATTTGGTGGGTTCCATTTTTCCCCTAACGAGGCTTTTTGTCTGATTTGGTTGGTTCCATTTTTCCCCTAACGAGGCTTTTTTTCTGATTTGGTTGGTTCCATTTTGCCCCTAACGAGGCTTTTTTTCTGATTTGGTTGGTTCCATTTTTCCCTAACGAGGCTTTTTTTCTGATTTGGTTGGTTCGATTTTTCCCTAACGAGGCTTTTTTTCTGATTTGGTTGGTTCCATTTTTCCCCTAACGAGGCTTGTTTTCTGATGTGGTTGGTTCCATTTTTCCCCTAACGAGGCTTTTTTTTCTTCTTTGGTGGGTTCCATTTTTCCCCTAACGAGGCTTGTTTTCTGATTTGGTTGGTTCCATTTTTCCCCTAACGAGGCTTTTTTTCTGATTTGGTGTGTTCTATTTTCCCCCTAACGAGGCTTGTTTTCTGATTTGGTTGGTTCCATTTTTCCCCTAACGAGGCTTTTTTTTCTGATTTGGTTGGTTCCATTTTTCCCCTAACGAGGCTTTTTTTCTGATTTGGTTGGTTCCATTTTTCCCCTAACGAGGCTTGTTTTCTGATTTAGTTGGTTCCATTTTTCCCCTAACGAGGCTTTTTCTCTGATTTGGTTGGTTCCATTTTTCCCCTAACGAGGCTTTTTGTCTGATTTGATTGGTTCCATTTTTCCCCCTAACGAGGTTTTTTTCTGATTTGGTTGGTTCCATTTTTCCCTAACGAGGCTTTTTGCCTGATTTGTTTGGTTCTATTTTTCCCCCTAACGAGGCTTTTTTTCTGATTTGGTGGGTTCCATTTTTCCCCTAACGAGGCTTTTTGTCTGATTTGGTTGGTTCCATTTTTCCCCTAACGAGGCTTTTTGTCTGATTTTGTTGGTTCACTTTTTCCCCTAACGAGGCTTGTTTTCTGATTTGGTTGGTTCCATTTTTCCCCTAACGAGGCTTTTTGTCTGATTTAGTTGGTTCCATTTTTCCCTAACGAGGCATTTTCTGCTTTGGTTGGTTCCATTTTTCCCTAACGAGGCTTGTTTTCTGATTTGGTTTGTTCCATTTTTCCCCCAACAAAGCTTGTTTTCTGATTTGGTTGGTTCCATTTTTCCCCTAACGAGGCTTTGTTCCTGATTTGGTTGGTTCTATTTTTCCTCTAACGAGGCTTTTTTTCTTATTTGCTTGGTTCCATTTTTCCCCTAACGAGGCTTTTTGCCTGATTTGGTTGGTTCCATTTTTCCCTAACGAGGCTTTTTTTCTGATTTGGTTGGTTCAATTTTCCCCCTTACGAGGCTTGTTTTCTGATTTGGTTGGTTCTATTTTTCCCCTAACGAGGCTTTTTGTCTGATTTGGTTGGTTCCATTTTTCCCCTAACGAGGCTTTTTGTCTGATTTGGTTGGTTCCATTTTTCCCCTAACGAGGCTTTTTGTCTGATTTTGTTGGTTCCATTTTTCCCCTAACGAGGCTTTTTTTTCTGATTTGGTTGGTTCCATTTATCCATGACGAGGCTTTTTTTCTGATTTGGTTGGTTCCATTTTTCCCTAACGAGGCTGTTTTTTCTGATTTAGTTGGTTCCATTTGTCCCTAACAAGGCTTTTTTTCTGATTTGGTTGGTTCCATTTTTCCCCTAACGAGGCTTTTTTTCTGATTTGGTTGGTTCCATTTTTCCCCCTAACGAGGCTTTTTTTCTGATTTGGTTGGTTCCATTTTTCCCCTAACGAGGCTTTTTGTCTGATTTGGTTGGTTCCATTTTTCCCTAACGAGGCTTTTTGTCTGATTTGGTTGGTTCCATTTTTCTCCTAACGAGGCTTTTTGTCTGATTTGGTTGGTTCCATTTTTCCCTTAACGAGGCTTTTTGTCTGATTTGGTTGGTTCCATTTTTCCCCTAACGAGGCTTTTTTTCTGATTTGGTTGGTTCCATTTTGCCCCTAACGAGGCTTTTTTTCTGATTTGGTTGGTTCCATTTTTCCCTAACGAGGCTTTTTTTCTGATTTGGTTGGTTCGATTTTTCCCTAACGAGGCTTTTTTTCTGATTTGGTTGGTTCCATTTTTCCCCTAACGAGGCTTGTTTTCTGATGTGGTTGGTTCCATTTTTCCCCTAACGAGGCTTTTTTTTCTTCTTTGGTGGGTTCCATTTTCCCCCTAACGAGGCTTGTTTTCTGATTTGGTTGGTTCCATTTTTCCCCTAACGAGGCTTTTTTTCTGATTTGGTGTGTTCTATTTTCCCCCTAACGAGGCTTGTTTTCTGATTTGGTTGGTTCCATTTTTCCCCTAACGAGGCTTTTTTTTCTGATTTGGTTGGTTCCATTTTTCCCCTAACGAGGCTTTTTTTCTAATTTGGTTGGTTCCATTTTTCCCCTAACGAGGCTTTTTGTCTGATTTGGTTGGTTCCATTTTCCCCCCAACAAAGCTTGTTTTCTGATTTGGTTGGTTCCATTTTTCCCCTAACGAGGCTTTTGTCTGATTTGGTTGGTTCCATTTTTCCCCTAACGAGGCTTTTTTTCTGATTTGGATGATTCCATTTTCCCCTAACGTGGCTTTTTGTCTGATTTGGTTGGTTCCATTTTTCCCCTAACGAGGCTTTTTTTCTGATTTGGTTGGTTCCATTTTTCCCCTAACGAGGCTTTTTTTCTGATTTGGTTGGTTCCATTTTTCCCCTAACGAGGCTTTTTTTCTGATTTGGTTTGTTCCTTTTTTCCCCTAAGGAGGCTTTTTTTCATGATTTTGTTGGTTCCATTTTTCTCTAACGAGGCTTTTTGTCTGATTTGGTTGGTTCCATTTTTCCCCTAACGAGGCTTTTTGCCTGATTTGGTTGGTTCCATTTTTCCCCTAACGAGGCTTTTTTTCTGATTTGGTTGGTTCCATTTTTCCTCTAACGAGGCTTTTTGTCTGATTTGGTTGGTTCAATTTTTCCCCTAACGAGGCTTTTTTTCTGATTTGTTTGGTTCCATTTTTCTCCTAACGAGGCTTTTTTTCTGATTTGGTTGGTTCAATTTTTCCCTAACGAGGCTTTTTTTCTGATTTGGTTGGTTCGATTTTTCCCTAACGAGGCTTTTTTTCTGATTTGGTTGGTTCCATTTTTCCCCTAACGAGGCTTGTTTTCTGATGTGGTTGGTTCCATTTTTCCCCTAACGAGGCTTTTTTTTCTTCTTTGGTGGGTTCCATTTTTCCCCTAACGAGGCTTGTTTTCTGATTTGGTTGGTTCCATTTTTCCCCTAACGAGGCTTTTTTTCTGATTTGGTTGGTTCTATTTTCCCCCTAACGAGGCTTTTTTCTGATTTGGTTGGTTCCATTTTTCCCCTAACGAGGCTTTTTTTTCTGATTTGGTTGGTTCCATTTTTCCCCCAACGAGGCTTGTTTTCTGATTTGGTTGGTTCCATTTTTCCCCTAACGAGGCTTGTTTTCTGATTTGGTTGGTTCCATTTTTCCCTAAGGAGGCTTTATTTCTTATTTGGATGGTTCCATTTTCCCCTAACGTGGCTTTTTGTCTAATTTGGTTGGTTCCATTTTTCCCCTAACGAGGCTTGTTTTCTGATTTGGTTGGTTCCATTTTTCCCCTAACGAGGCTTTTTTTCTGATTTGGTTGGTTCCATTTTTCCCCTAACGAGGCTTTTTTTCTGATTTGGTTGGTTCCTTTTTTCCCCTAAGGAGGCTTTTTTTCTGATTTGGTTGGTTCCATTTTTCCCCTAACGTGGCTTTTTTTCTGATTTTGTTGGTTCCATTTTTCCTCTAACGAGGCTTTTTGTCTGATTTGGTTGGTTCCATTTTTCCCCTAACGAGGCTTTTTGCCTTATTTGGTTGGTTTCATTTTTCCCCTAACGAGGCTTGTTTTCTGATGTGGTTGGTTCCATTTTTCCCCTAACGAGGCTTTTTGTCTGATTTTGTTTGTTCCATTTTTCCCCTAACGAGGGCAAGATTAACGCTGAAATAAAATGAGATAACGACTCACTTTGCACTTAAAACATTGTATGTTTTTTTGTTCGTGTCATGAACCAAAAAAAGACAATAGCATAATAATAGTTAATGGGAAGAAAATGGGTAAAATTTAATTATTTTAGAGTATGGCCCAACAAAAACTTGTTTAAATTAGACTTGCATGTACTAATCAGCTGGAAAGCAGGCCAGCTGAACAGAGTTCCACAGGCAGGTAGTTCTCAGAAAGAAGCTTTGTTCATGGAATTTGCGTTTAGATTTAGGCATAGAGTGGGTAAAATTGAAGACGGTTGTTGTAGAAGGAGAGATTTTTTGTAAATATTTGTCAAGCGGGATCATAAATTGAAGCTAAGATGAGAACTTCTCATGAAAATAACGATAGAGGTCAGACAGGATCGCGAGGTCTCTGTGGAATAGAGGTTGCAGAGAGGAGAAAAGGGCATCATCTATTAGGTTTTCAAGCTGGTTTTGAACTCTGTCAAGGAAGGATAAGTCCAAATAGCTCCTCTTCAGATGTGACAATGGCATTGAATGTGAGGATATATTTGGCTCTTGCGCAGGTAGAAGATTGCGTCGGGAGTGAGCTGCTACCAGGAGTGGTAGAATGACGCAAAATTCTTTCAGCGACTTTGCAAACAGATGTGATGTAATCTATTTCAGGTCAGGAGTGTGGATCTGTCCCAGAAGCTTTTTGTAGTAGAGTGTTTCTTGCAGATGACAGCCACTCATATCAAATTTGGGCTAAGTGGGGATCAGAGCAGTGAAAATACAAAAACTAGATTTTGCATGCGTTCAAATTAACTTGCCACCTTTTGGCCAATTGCAAAATGTGCTCAAGGTCAGAAAAAAGAGACTCAAAGCGTTGATACTTTGAGCTTTGGACTTCTGCCCATCGACGACAACTTGTATAAACTCATCGCTGAGAAAGAACTAAAGAATTGGTAAGACATTTTCAGATATTCAATAGATGTCTTTATATATATATATATATATATATATATATATATATATATATATATATATATATAATATGCATATATGTGTACATATATACATATAATATGCATATATATATATATATATATATATAGTCTTTGAAGTTTTTAACATTTGAAACTATACAAAAAATTACTTTTTATCATTCGTTAAAAAAAACATCTAGTCAGTAAGTCATTTAATCACCTGCAATCACTGCATCAACTCGCTCTCGAATTTACTATAATACCATTTTTTTTTATTTTACAATGGATCATCAGTTGTTTACCATGAAACACTGTTTCGGGGATTTAAAAACAAAACAGTATATTACATCATGGCTCCCCAGCAGTGTTGATCAAACACCACCACCCTTAATCCTAGGAAGAAGACATGTTACAAAAATTTGATCCAATTTCCTATTCTTAATTGCAAATACTAACCTTTTCATAGTATAAAAATGAATTTCTTACCTGTGCGATTCATCAATTTCCACATTTAAAATGGATACATTTTTTAATTTATCAGTCTTGTATTCATAAGATTTGGATTAATCCATTAAACTACTTATAACCCCCACTATAATTAGTAGTTTGTATATTTACATTCTTATTTATTTAAAATTAGATATATAAAGGTTAAAAATATTTTATTTTTACATATATACATTTTTTTTATCTATAAATTTATTATATGTAATTATAAATACATTTTATACATTGCTAATTTAATTTTGGATTTCCTTTATTAATATAGTCTGGTTTATCTTAAACGATTCAAAAGCATCAGGATAACGAACAAATGCTTTATTTAACTGTTTAAATATTTTATTTTTATCTCCACCTTGTTTTATCATCCTTATTACTAAGCTAGAAACTGGTGGTATAAAATCTGTTAATTTTAAAGTAACGCGAGCTATTCTAAAAAACTCTGACATAATGGTTCCATAAAACATAAAAACAGGGCAGGTGATATCCTTATAGGGCATACGTACTATTTTAAAGGGGAATGCGTTTCTTTTATCAAATATTTTATAAAGAAAAATCCCATCCTCAATTTTTATATATAAATCCAGAAATGTAGCCTGTTGTCCTCTATGTTCACAATTCAATTTTAGTTCGTTTGGATATATAAGATGTTTATTTTTTTCGAATTCATCATTATCGTTTATGCATATAAGGTCATCTATAAATCTCCTACACCCATGAAAGTTATATGTTTTAGATATATCTGTTTTTATAATGATGACATATATATATACTCGAGTCTATGTAAATACAAATTTGCCCAAAATGGTGCAGGATCCAATCCCATTGGGATACCTATCGTTTGGAGTAATATTTTATTTCCTATTTGAAAATAGCATTCTTTAATAAGATGACTTACAAGTATTTTTAAAATACCTTTAGAAACACTAGTTTTGCTATTTTTATTTTTACACCAGAAAGCTTTAGAGTTTGAAAAGTCTATATATTTACCTTTTCCACCTTGAAAAGCCAAATCTACAGTATCATTTAATTCTTTTATAAGTTTTTCGTGCGGAATTTTAGTATATAGCGTACTAAAATCATAAGTAGCTATAGATTTTGCTTTTATTCTGGAATTTATTTTATCTAATTTTTCTTTCACTGGTTTGGAATTATTTACTACCCAAAATACATTTATATTACTATAGAATTTACTTTTCAGGTAAAAATTATTTATTTGATTTATAATTAATTTAAATATTTTAGATATAACTTTACTTAGAGGTTTAGTGATGCACGTCTTTGAACCTACAATAAATCTAGCACCAACTGGATTTTTATGCATTTTAGGTATCCAATACATACATGGAAGATTTTTGTGTTTGTCTTCTAACTTTAATCCTACTTTTTCATTAATAATACTATTATTCAAAATAATGCTATCTAAATTACTATTACTTACTTTATAAGTATCCGAATCGTTTCCTATAAGTCCTACTTCTATCAATAAACGTTGTATATAATATTTTTTACATATAAAAGCTATATTGTTTGCCGCTTTATCAATCGGAACTATTACAAACTTTTCTTGAAGTATTTTAAGTTCCTCCCGTATTTCTGAATTTATATATATATATATATATATATATATATATATATATATATATATATATATATATATATATAAACTCATGAACAAAAAAAATGGACCAAGAGTGAAAGAAGGAAGAAATCGATTTTTCAATATTTTTCCATGAATTTTTTTAAATTTTAACTAACAATTTCTATTTTGCAGATCATTATTATTATAACATATAATAATAAGTGAAAAAAATTAATCCTAAAAATGGTAAGACCGCATCTTGGCGAGAATATAAAAAACCGAATTGCAGAATTAAGGCCGTCCAAAATGACTTACAAGCAGATTTTTGATATTTTAAGAAAAGAAAACGTGAAAACATCTCTTTCTGTAGTGAAGCGAATTGGTCAAAGGTTCGAAGTCGAACGCTTGGTAAAAGGAAATCTGGATCTGGTCGCCCTAGGGCATTCACTTTGAAGGACGACCACAGGCTTAAACTAACTGTTTTGAAGGATCGAAAAAAAAACTTATGGTGACCATAGCAAAGAATTAAAACAGGGGCTGGAAATTGTCTTTCTTGATATACAATATCTAGACGAATAAAAGAAATAGGATTTTCCACTAAAAGGCGTGCAAAGAAGCCATTTTTATCTAAGAAGAACATCAATGACAAAAAGAGGTTTTTCTCGTGTTATGGCAAGAAAGCTACAGACTGTTCAAGAATGTTTTCCGGTTAGATAGAATCAAGATTTTGTCTTGTTAGTGATGCTCCCGATGCTCCTGAACGGTGCAATAGAAGAACTGGAGCATGATTTTCGCCAAGTTGCATAAAAATGGAGGGATAATGGTACGAGGAACTTTTACTGCAGCAGGAGTTGGAGAATTGTTAGATGTGAGAAGTCACCCAATGCAAAGGAATACATTCGAATATTAGAAACAGGACTGTTACTAAGTATCCAGAAGCTGGGAATATCCCAGAACATTATTTTTCAACATGATAATGCCCTGCACACTTTGCTAACGTCACAAAAAATGTTTTTTTTCTGATAATTCAATTGATGTGATATTTAGGTCAGGTCAAAGCCCCAATTTAAACCCAATCGATAATATTTAGTCCATAATATCTTGTGCATTGGCCGGAAGAACTTTTGAGAACAATGACAAACTGTAGGAAGCTGTGAAAAGCGAATGGTATAACATCCCCTCTTCACAGTGTTCCACTTTGGTTGAGAACATATCTAAAAGGATTGATCTTATAATGAAATCGAAAGGGAATGCAATTCCATCCTAAGCATTTATTAAAGTAAATGTCTTATTCTGTGTTATTAGTCTCGTTTAAGTTTCCTTGTTCAATTGTTCTTTGTTCAATATAGCTTTTAGTGTAATAAAATGTATAAAATTTGTTTGGGAAATTTTTCTTGCTCACAAGTGTATATATATATACATTCAATAAGATAAAAAGCTATAGCAAACATCTAAATGACTACTTTAACCACAGTTCCTGATTTCAAAAAAAGAAAAATTAAAAGATTCATCTGCCTTACTTTTAATGCTAGGTTTATTTATGGTGTCTTTTAAATTCAATAAAAACCCTCCTAAATTTGCTGATGAGGAGACCTTGCTTACCAAAAAACTATATATAATTATTCTACATAACTTGATGTATACCACAATAAAAAGCATTGTTTTCCGAAACGATCGTACAGATAATTGATTTTGTTGTTGTTCCTTCTTATGAAACGGATTTTTAATTTAATTAAAATTTGATTTTTAAATTTTAAATTATAAATCACATTACTTACTATATATATATATATATATATATATATAGTATGAATATATGTATATGTATGCATATACATATGTATATAGTATGAATATATATATATATATACATATGTATATATATATATATATATATATACAGTGATGATCATATTTATTGGCACGGTAAAATAAAAGTTAAATTTTGTCTAATAAATTCTAAAAAAGGGATTAAATTAAAGAAAATAACAAAGTATATTATGTATTTTTAACTGGCCTTTCCGATGCAGCAATCGGATTTTAGAAAAAATAAATAACAAAGGAACAACAAACATAATTGCAAAAAACCCTTGTTCAAAATTATTGGCACGATTTATTTAATAATCAATTGTATAGCCTTTGGCCTTGATTACCTTCCTCAGTCGCTTTTCATAGTTTACAACCAAGTTGTTGCACTCTTCAGTAGTAATTTTAGCCCACTCTTCCTGACAATAATCCTCCAATTGAATAAGATTCTTAGGCTTCCTTTGCATTACCCTCAATTTTAATGTTCTCCATAAATTTTCAATTGGATTAAGGTCTGGGCTTTGTGATGGCCACTCCAAAACATTAATATGATTGTTCTCAAGCCATTTCTTAGTCAGTTTAGCCGAATGCTTTGGGTCATTATCTTGCATGAACCACCAACGACGACCAAGGTAGAGCTCTTTAGCAGAGTCTTTCAGGTTTTCATCCAATATTTTAACATAATCTTCCTTTTTTATGCTACCTGTGACCTTAACAAGTCGCCCTGGTCCAGAGGCAGCAAAGGATCCCCAAAACATCAAACTGCCTCCACCGTGCTTCACTGTGGGTATGGTGTTCTTAGGCAGGAAAGCTTCGCCAGATTTTCTGTAAATATAAGACACTTTATTATGGCCTAATAACTCTATTTTCGTTTCGTCAGTCCATAGAACACGTTTCCAGAATGCAACATCTTTATCAATATGACGTTTTGCAAAGGCTAGCCTTGCTTTCAGGTGCATAGGCTTCAATAAGGGAGTCTTTCTCGGACGACATGCTTTTAAACCAGCTCTCTTCAAAATTCTACCAACTGTATGTCGAGATACATTCACTCCAGAGGTGCTCTGTTCATCAACAATCTCCCCAACAGAGATCCTTGGGTTTTGTTTTACTTGTCGAACAATTTTCCGTTCATCTCTTGGGGAAAGAATCCTTTTTCTCCCTCTACCCTCTAAACTCATAACGTGGCCTTGCGATTTGAACTTGTTTATTATGGCTCTAACAGTGGATTTGGGAAGGTTTAGCTTCTTTGAAATCTTATCATAGCCCTCCCCATTAGTATGGCATGCTACAACAAGCTTTCTGACGTCTTCGCTGTGTTCCTTAGTCTTAACCATGGCGATTGAAAATTATAATTTAGTCACTTATAATAGTTTAAATAAATCGCTATCTAAAAATTATCTGAAAAAAATTATTCACTGAATTAGCGTTAAACAAGCATAATATGGCTATAAAAAAGTTCAGAAAGCACGTAAACCGGAAATTGATTGATATTATACTGATACTAAAAGAAAAACAAAGCCGTGCCAATAATTTTGAACAAGGGTTTTTTGCAATTATGTTTGTTGTTCCTTTGTTATTTATTTTTTCTAAAATCCGATTGCTATATCGGAAAGACCAGTTAAAAATACATAATATACTTTGTTATTTTCTTTAATTTAATCCCTTTTTTAGAATTTATTAGACAAAATTTAACTTTTATTTTACCGTGCCAATAAATATGATCATCACTGTATATATATATATATATATATATATATATATATATATATATATATATATATATATATATAGATAGATAGATAGATAGATAGATAGATACTAGCCGATTTGCCCGAGCTTTGCTTCGGATATATTTGTATTACACAATACTAATTGGCATTCTTTTAATATTTATGTAATTACAGGTTCGAAACCAAAACTTCTGGGTAAACGACATTTCTTGTTTTTCTTTTATTAGCTAATATGTTGATTGATTTTGAAGTTCCTGTTCTTGAAACTGCCACATAAAACATGCCGTGACTGAAACATGGGTTTGTCAGATCAATTCCCATAACTTTGAATGTTTGCCCTTGACTCTTATTAATGCTCATAGCAAAGCAGAGCCTCACTGGAAACTGCAGCCTCCGAAAAGCAAAGAGCAACTCGCTATCACTTGGCATCAGTGGAATTCTCGGAATGAGTACAGTTTAACCTTTATAAGCCCAAAATGTAATCATTGCTTCAATCAAATTGTTATGCAATCTAGTTACAACACAACTTGTTCCATTAGTTGTTTTTGGTGGCTCTAATGATCTTAAAATCATGATAGGACAACCAACTTTAACTTTTAGAAGATAGGAAGGCATTCCAGAAAGCTCAATTAAATTCAAGAACTCTGTAGGATATTTCACAGCATCATCTTCATCTACAGTAAAGTTAAAGTTAGATTAAATAGGGGTAAATTAGCAGTGATGATGTCAAAAAGATACCACTGGTAAAAATGTAAACGAAAGTTCTACATTACGTAGAAAAAGAAAACTGTACAGGTCCGTTTTCAGTTTGTGTTGCTCCCAAAAATGTAAATTAGGATTTTTGCGGATAAACTATGCTTGGTTGTGTATATAAAAAGTACCCCATTTTTAATAAAGGAAGGACTTTCACATAAAAATTTAATACACAAAAGATACGGCAAAAATTGAATTACACTTGTAAATCATATCTAAAAAATAGCACGGTTCGTAAACTGCAGAAGTACTAAACAGATAACAACACCCGCATTTTTGTACCTCTGCAATTATTTTTCTTTGAGTGACGCTTGGACATAAAGCGACACCCCCCTTCCCCCGAAAAAAACCCATAATTACGTCGAAACTCCCCCACACAAATATATATTATCAACTAAATCAATTACCCAGATAGGAAAACATAAGATCTTTCTCAAAAGAAAATCGAAGAAAAAAAGTGAAAAAAAAACGCGTAGGAATATATCTCATATAAAAAGCATTACTTTACCTTGTTTCTTTTTCAAAGTATTATGGAAACGATGATAAAATTCAGACAGTCAAGTGAATAGTTGAAAAATGATTTTAAAATCGTCCGTAGGAAATAAATTTTAACCTTTTGGTAAATGTGCTCACACCTTACAATGAATCGACATTTATAGCCGAGACTTTAATAGAGAGCTAACGATTTAAAATATTTCGTCGAAAAATAACATCATCCTTAGCCTAATTATTTATTTTTTATCAATATTTGTAACTTTTAGATTTATAGAAAATAAATAATTAAAACAAATCATTTTATCACCATATCTCTCGATTTGGTTAAACACTATATCCGTTCATAACCGGAAGTGAAGTATCAGTGAAAATTACTTAAAATGTGCCAGTTTAGCAAATAGTTCAACATAACTTGAATTAAAATAATTTAAATAAATTAACTTTAAATAATACTGTTAAATAGAACAATTACATCAACTATTTTACTATAATCAGTAATTTTAATTGAGCGAATTATTTAAAAAGATTTTCTTTAATATAATATGCAAATTAGATTAGTTCTATTATGTACATTGCCTTCAATATAGTGTATATATATTGATCGTGATGCTATTTATTTATATAGAAAATCTTATAGTAAATAAAATTTATATAGATAACCGTTTTCAGCAGGAAGTTTTGTATATATTAATCAAATTGTGAACAAACAAACAAACAGACAGGATTACGGATTTATATATATATAATAGATATATATGTGCAAAATATATACACATATCTCTCTACTATTATATAAAAGTAACTTTGAGCGTATATACCTATATATATATATATATATATATATATATATATATATATATATATATATATATAGTAAGCCCAAAAGAAGCACAGGCCCCCGAAAACAGATACATGATACCCTGCATATCCCTCTCACCATGGGCCACGATATCGGCGTCATCCGCATATGCAATTCACGAACCAGGTGCTGAAAGGTCATTGTAGAAGCATGAAAACGACGAAGATCAAAGTCCCTACCTGTGGTTCTGAAACGCAAACAAACAACTAGAGAACATTCCCTAAAGGCATACGATAACAGTTGCAAAATAAATTGAAAAAAGTGCTAGGATATCACCCTGCTTCACACCATTGTCAACCGAGATGGGTTCCGACAGGCATCCGTTGAAGTTCAGGCGAGCCTTCATATTAATGTGGAGCTCGCTGGGTAATCGTAGAAATTGAGGTGGGCATCCCAACTTCCCCAGAATTATCCATTGGGCACTTCTGTTCACCGTATGAAAAGCCTTAGTCAAATCAACAAAAACCTGATAAAGCGGAACGCGGTATTCAGTACATTTCTCCTGCAACTGCCGAGCAGAGAAGATCATGTCCGTGGTTCCTCTGCCCGAACGAAAGCCACTTTGGCTTTCTGGAATGACGGATGGACAAATATACTTTAACAATCTATTGAGTAGAACTCTGGAAAATACTTTGCCAACTGTTTCCAACAAACTTATCCCACGATAACTTCCACAGTCAGTCCTGGGTCCCTTTCCCTTGTACAGTGATATAAGAATTACATCAACCCAATCCTGATGGACGGGAACACATAAGAAGACTACGGTCATGTTCACACCTCCACACGGTAGTTTGTATGTGGAACCAAATATTTTTGTCAGCAACCAAAGACTTGCCGTGGTTGACACATTTGTGTATTTGGGTAGTACTCTCGCCAAAGATGGAACCCTGGATGCTGAGGTAAACTATAGGATACAGCGTGCCACTAAGGCTTTTGGTGGCTTAGAGAAGCGAGTATGGTGTGACAGGGATATAACTATTCATACAAAGATCAGTGTCTATCAATCTTGTATTTTACCATCCCTGTTTTACGCTTCTGAGGCCTGGACAACTTATGGTAAACACATAAAAGTCATGGAGAGAGTGCACCAGAAATTTCTGAGACACATTCTGGGCATCAGGTGTAGCACTTTTATACCTGATATGGATGTTCTTATGAGGGCTGGCGCACCTTGTATCGAGAAGTTGATTATACGCAGCCAGATGAGGTGGGCTGGACATCTGACAAGGATGAACGACGATAGATTGCCAAAACGCCTGTTCTATGGTGAAATTATACAAGGAAAGCGTCCACAACATAAACCGAGGAAACGCTTTAAGGATAACATCAAAGATGATTTTAAAACTCTCGGTATTGACGTGTTCAGTTGGGAAAGTGCTTCCAATGATCGTAAAACGTGGCGCTCCTTGGTCTATCATGGCTGTGATAGTTTTAAGAAGAAAAAATGCAAAAATGAAGCGTGATATCCGGAAGAAAATCTGTCAGATATATCAGGTCTGTCGGAGGATTTCATGCAGAACCACACCTGTGATTTATGCGGTAAAATGACTTTATCCGGAGCTGGCCTAGCTAGTCACAAGTGTTCATATGGAGATCAATCTTTCTTTGACAGGGAAAATATTGCAGGGCACAGATGTTCTGTTTGCTCTGTGGTCTGTAAATCGAGTGGAGGCCTGAAGCGTCATATGAGCGTCCACAGTAGAGCAGCACCAGTTGGCTTCCTCCAATTTCAGTTTAAGTGTGACCTTTGCAACAGACTGTGTAAGAGCAGGGCTGGTGTGAAGAGCCATCTTCGTTAGCACAGAAAATAGGAATTGATGCATCTTGATCACATCTCCACATGTATATACGCGTATGTGTATATATGTGTATATAATTTAAAAAAAAAAAGAAGATATTTAAAAAATACATGAAAATGATTGAGTAATCAACAATAAAGCAAGGGAAAGATGGTCTTCTTCTGTCAAGAAATGACAATCACCATATATATATATATATATATATATGTATATATATATATATATATATATATATATATTTACATGGAGTTCACCACTTATCAAGGCCCAATGGCCACTCAGGGATAAGGGTTATTGTGTGTACAGTAATCAAAGGGATAGTGTAGCAATAGTATTGGAGAATTATAAAAGAAAATTTGTTTGTGTGTGCGAGTTCGTTCCCTATAGACTCCTAAACGGCTGGATCAATTTTGTTAGAATTTCACACAGATGTACATCATGTACCTGGCAGTGTTCTAAGATAAGTTTTATATCGGAATGTTTCCGATAAGTATCGATAATGGAAAAAGTTCGATGAAAGAATGAACAGGCGATTTTGACTAAAATTAATGTCTTATACAGCCTAATATCACAAGTGCATTTGAGATGTTTTATTATCGAACAAGCAGAAAGGCCTGTTACATAAAATAAACAGTAGTCTCTTTTATATTACAATGGTATGTTTGAAATGAATGCTTCTATTTAGAGCCGAATTGAACTATGATATCTGATATTTTATTTTAAACTTTTATTCAAGCCATTATATGAAAATATTTTTATAAAATAAACATCAGGTTCTCTATAGACTATAATGTATTCTCTATAGACTATATTGGATAATCACTCTGTGGAATCATTAGAAAACCCATAAATTCCCCAAACACAAAAAGGCATAGCGATGTAACAGATAAAATTGAGAAAGAACCATTACAACTCACATCTAATCCAGTTCTAGCTTTAGAAGATTTTAATTGCAATCGCATTCAATGCTACCAAGACTAAGCTTGTTTCCTTCAATAAATAATTACATGAAAGCTTATCAACCATCAATAGCTATTGCTAAAGATACATTACCTGAAAGTACTTATTTCAAACTCCTCAGCATAACGTTTACAGGAAACATGAGTTGGAACAGACACACTGAGAGCATTGTCAGTCCCGCTTCGAGGAAAGTTACTTACGTCTGACAGTATCCTGTACCTCTACAAGGCCACAATTCGCCTCTGTAGAGAGTATTGTTTTCACATTTCACTTGGTGCACCTGCTACTAGTCTCTCGCACCTGGACACGATTCAAAATAGAGTCGCAAGCCTGAGAGATTCTGAACTGTCATCTAACCGTCAACTTCTGTCCTACCGACGAAGTTTTGCATCCATCTGCCTATTCTACAAGTATATTAATGGTGGACGCTCTGACAAACTACAAGCCCTCGACGTAAATACTCCTGTCAAAACCGACAAGCAGCTAAATCCCACCCCTTCACAGTAGTGATCCCTAGGTGTAAGAAGGCTTTCTACTCCAATAGTTTCTTCTCTAGAACTGCTAGACTTTGGAACTTTCTTACAAGTTCCTTTTTTCTCAACTGTACTGACATGCAGAAGTTCAATCGTAATGTGAACAGACATCTTGCTGCTCAACTCCCTACTTAATATCATTGTAACTTATATCCACGATAGTAGCCTCCTATATCAAAGTGGCACTGTGCCTTGTTTGGTGTGAAAATGGAATTTAAAAAATCTAGAATCCGCTACTATATTTTATGACGGAAAGCTCTTCAAATTTACCTAATTCAATTTTATCAGATTAATTCAGGTTACAAAAACCGCTATATAAAATACCTTACACAATTTCTAAATAATAATTATTATATAAAATATATAAATTAGTAATAAAAAATACTAAAAGTTTATGCATAAAAGGATTTTCTTTTATCTTTCAAATAGAATGTGATCGACGCTTTAACAATACTACGAAGGAAAGACCTTACTAATTACGAAAAATTAAAAGCAAAAACTAATAAAGCATGTAAGGGTAATAGCTTTTTTTATTTTTTTGTGAAATATTATTTCTTTAATATGTGACAAATTATTAGACAAAAAATAAAAATAATAAAAACGTAAAGACCAAAAAAAAGTGATATTTACAAAAAAAAAAAAAAAAAACCCAAAAAAGCTTTGAACCTGAAACGTGGTTTACAAATGCATTTTATCTGCATTTTCAATTTTAAATTTCTGAAAAATGCTTTAAAATTTTTTTTTACTAAATTCACACACAAAATATATATATGTGTGTGTGAGTATATAAATATGTATATGTGTGTGTATAAATATGTATGTGTGTATAAATATGTATATGTGTGTGTTGTGGATTACTCATAATCCGTTGGATTACAAACACTACGTCTATCCCGCTGTGATTACATTCTACAATTCATATACTCTCGCATAGACATTGCCCTCTAGTTTCTGTTTGTCTGGATAATCTGGCATGTGGATATTTCTTACAAGTAAATTCTGACTAAACATTCAAAATCACATATTATTCTCGGGCTAAATAAAACCTCCTCACTATGGCTAACTAACACTGGGTTTTACAAAGAATGGTAGACCTCCTCCGGATGATGTGAAGCTCAAGTAACAGCTGGACATTCCACCAGGCAAGATGCATTTTTATCTTGAAATCCAGTAACACAAAAAAGATATACTACAAGATATGAAAATGATTAATTCTGGAGAGGCAAATTCTGTTCTCTACCTCTTTAATAACTCAGCTTTTGAGTGATAAAGAACGTTAATCAAGCATTCAAATATCTATGTATCTCATATAGAAATCAAAAGTAAGCCCCATGAAGTGTGCCCATTTGGTTTCTAAGAACTTTGACTGAAGGAAAATGAAAATAAGACATTTTGCATAACGAAGTCTACTTGTTTGTTATTCTATAGATATTTTATAAATAAAAGTGCCTTGCTATTTTGCTATGTGATTTACGTACATATTTAAGGTGTATACGGAAACACCATGGGATTAAGATTTTGAAATAAAGCAACGAAAAGTCATCCTTGCTTTTAATTCTCACAGCAGTATATCAAACAATGATTGACTAATTATGACTGATCAACAGAATGAAAATGATTTTTACACATAACTCATCCCAGAATAAATAAATATTATAGTATGTTTTGTTGTTTTATTAAAGTAGATATTTACATGATGTCCACCTCAGCTTGATGTGACACAAGGTCAGAAAGTGGGGATGTCCATCTAACGCCCATACAGGTAGTGTAGGCTAGCGAAAATTTCCTGGACATTCCCATCGACATTCCCATCGATATTCCGCGGTAAGGGCTCCTCAGGCAACAAACGATAAACTTGTCCCACCCGAAAGCAAAGCCTGGGGGTTGGACCTCCTAGGTAATACCAAGGCGACGTACCTCAGTTAAACAGTACCGGGCCGGCCAGTTCCTGGCCTCGCACCTGTCGGGCTGATTGTCAAGAAGGAATTCTTGTCAATAGTGGATATTTCCTCTGCGAAATCATTAGAAGAACCAGATATTTTCAAAGACAAAACTGCATAGAGATGTAACAGAAAAAATTCAAAAAGAATCATCACAATTAACATTGATTCCAATTCCAGCTTTAAAAGATTTTGATCGCTATCTATGATCAGTTACCTTGTCTTCTGACGAAAAGCTCTCAAAATTTATTATTACCCTACGTAATTCAATTTTATATGATTAATTCAGGCTAAATTAAATACAATATACTTTTATTTTAACGTGTTTTCCTTACAAATCAAGGTAATTTAATCCCGTTGTATTAAAAAGAAAAACTGATTTAAATATAAATATGCAATATATAACCATAATCATATTCATAACCATATTTACTGCTTTTAGTAGCGCTCCTGTGGATTCTGGTACATTTTTTTTCAGACCTTACTTAAAAAATATTTTCTCTTGAATGAGGGGTAGATAGAAACTTTAGTGGGGTCTCCTTAATTTTAATTAATGCTTGCAGTAGTGCGCTGGAGGCTCTTGAGGTATCCTGGAAAATGCTTTCTAAAGACAATAAACGACAATATAATCTGAAAATAACTTTTTATTTTGAATATTTTTCATCTTACCTTTTAAGGGTCAACGGGTTGAATAAATAGGGGGAGCAGGCCGAACTTTTCTCAAAGTGAAAATTTACAAAACAAAATAAAATAAAATAATGATAATAGCGGGATGGTGGTCCTAGATGGCAACATCGAATCGAGGCTGTAAATCAAAACAGAACCAGCCTTCAAAATCATTAAATATTGATTTTTGTCCACTTTTCCTTTATAATATTGTAGCTTGGTGTGCAACAATCTTCATGAATAGTTGAAAAAAGACGAAAAGAAAAAAATTCAAGGTGCCGATTGTTCAAGTGCACCTACATATTTAAAAAAAAATATTTTCTTTACTCAAGTTGTGCATGATTAAAATTAGAACTTGATTTTTAAAAAATCAACGTTTTTTGTATCCAAAATTATTCATTTACGATTATTTGTATTTTTCATTGAAAGTTAGAATTGTTTTCAAACAAAAAAGAAAACAAAGCAAATATGTTTTTCTAATGTGATAAAAAAAACACTTGGTCAAGTTACATACTTAAAAAAGTATTTGTTTTTTACGCTCCAACCAAACCTAAAATAAAATCAAAATTTACTCTTTTTGGCTAACATTTAACCGCCTTTAAAGATAATATAAAATATATTTTAGCGTTGGGATCACATTCCTATATAAATTTAACCTAAAATGAGACCTCACTTTTTGGTGACGTAGCGAGACATGTAATCGTTAGCAATTTTCTAAAGTTTTATTGCGGGAGTGAGGGCAGAAAGGGGAAATGAGTGGGAGGGTGATTAGTTCCAAATATTTTGAAAATACGTAAAAACATTCGAAACATATGTAGTGGGGGTGGGTCATTTTTTTTAAAGATTTGCTTTGAAAAGGCCTCACCGCTAAATATTACTTAATCAGATAATTATTATTTAATATTTTTGAGGCTGTTAATACACACAAAAAAAATTTAGGGTTGACCTGTACAATGCACGCTCTCTCCTTGTATTTTGTTTTTGTCAATTTTTTCCAACAGATTACACTCCCCATATATAACAGATTTTTCATTTAATTTACGGGCAATAATGTTAAGACTTTGAAAGTCAATCTTTTTATTTATTTATATATTTATTTTTTAATTTTCACCCCAAACAAGGCACATTGCCACTTTGCTGTATGGGGCTAATATCAGGGGCAACAACTACTAGAGTACTATGTAGGAATTTGGCCAGCAAGATGTCGGTTCACGTTACACTTGAACTTCTACACACTAGTACAGTTGGGGAAGCAGAGACCTGGAATGGAATTCCAAAGTCTAGCGGTTCTGGGAGAGAAACTACTGGGCTAGAAAGATGTTTTACATCTAGGGATCTCTACTATGTGGGGGTGGGATTTAGCTGCCTGTCGGGTTTGTCGAGGGTGTTTACGTCGTGGAGGCACAAGTTTCGAAAGCCGCTCTAAACATGGGGAGGTTAAGGGTGTTTATTCGTTGTAAGCATACACGAAAACCTATAAAAGTCTATAATTTGATGTACACATATCTAAAAGTTATACCAAATTGGCATTTTTGTTTAAAATTAAATTATTTCATTTTTGTTAATAAAATTTTATTTTTAAAAATATTTCGTTTTTTATAGGTAAAACGTACGATTGTTGAATGCTATTCTTTCCATTACTTTCGATTTGGGGGGAACATGCGTAATTAAATAAAAAAGTTAAAACAAAACGAAATTTGAATGTCCGTTCCATTTTTAAAAACAACCGTAAAACACAGTGTTCTCTGCAATTTTTACCAAATTAACAGAAAATATGAAACAAAAACGACGAATTTAAAATGAACCGTGTTGAAATAATAACGTTAATATTAAAAAAAAATTATATATATATATATATATATATATAACATATACTGACTCAACGGTATATATATATATATATATATATATATATATATATATATATATATATATATATATAACATATACTGACTCAACGGTATATATATATATATATATATATATATACACTTTATTATTTACTTATTTATTGAATTTATGTTCGCTTTTTATTCTTTCGTATTTATAAATGCAAATGTAAAATAAAAATTAAATCGCCACCAGCGTGTCCGGTCCTGTAGCCTACGCGACGCCGTGGAAGGAGGATCGATCTTCAAACTTCTTCTTTATAATGATAGTTCTTTACTTTTACTAAGTTCAATACTTAGTTGCCCCCCCCTTATTTCAAGGACAGTATATAATGCGTAGTGGATACATTTTCGGCAGCCCCGGCATTCTACTCTATCCTTGTTGCTATGCCAGGAATAATGGTGTTGGAGGTAAACGTTTACCTAGGCTGAAGTTGTCCGTTTATTTTTATTTTGTTAAATTTCGACAAATGAACAACACGACAGATTTAAATATTCTTCAAATTTATTTACAGAATTCTGCTTGGAGTTATTTAGTTTGTTTGTTTTGTGTGTGTGTGTGTGTGTGTGTGTGTGTGTGTGTGTTTTCATTTGGAAACTGTTGCGTCAAATATTAATGAACTCTGCATTTGTAGCCTAACAAATCAAAGAAACGAGTATAAATATGTCCGTGCTTACCTTTCTGTAGTATTTTGCCAAACACAGACACACCACGTCCACTTTCATAGGTCGGGCAGTTCCATCGGCGATTTTTGAATTGGTACTTACATTCCAGAATCGCTTGTTTAGCACCTTGGTAAACGGCTCGGATACTACCGGGGTTTTTCGATACGAGGTTTCTTTGTTTCCGTGTTAACGGTAACGATGTTGGATTTTGGATTTGTGTTTGAGGTACGACCATATTGTTCATAGATTCAGCGTGGGCTAAAGTCCTTCAATAAGAAAAGAAACGGGAAAAATGGTAAACAGTTAACTCTTTAGTCGTTTCAAGCATTATTAGCTGATGTAATAACTAGGACTATGACAACAGTATATTCTTTTCGTTGTTTTTACTCTCGCGTATATATCTGACACAGTTCGACACAATTAATCCACCGAGGATCACATCACTCTACATAAAGATATCTATGGATATATATATACCTGAGAATCAAAACAAGGAAAAGAATATGCTGTTGTCATAGCCCTCGTAATAAAAGAGAGGTAATTAAATAAAGACAGTAATATTAGACAATAGACATGATGAAAATGATTAAAACAGATAAATATCTGAATATATAGGCAAATATATAAATATTAATTTAAAAAATCAAATAAATGATATATATATATTTGCAAACAAGTTTGAGCACTATAAAAGTGGTGGACGAATGTTTGTTTAAAATGGATATTTGTTGAGGCGTTATACGGGCGACGCTCCCATGGGTCGATGGGCAGAAATGCCGACTGTTGGCGATGGTTCTATGTTCAATCCTCGGCTTGGGAGAGGTGCTAGTCTAACCATATTGATGAGCTGTGATAGAACGAAACGTTACTGAATGTGGATGTCTACAAATATACAGAGTGACCCCCTCCAAAAAAAAAACTAAATGGAGGCCATCCAGAACATATGCTGTAGAACGGAGAAAAAAAGGCCAAAGACCCTAGTGTTTTGATGTGATGTTTTGAATATAATAAACTAGTTATGACCAAAGTTTCATTTCATTCGGACAAAAGACTAAGAAACGGACCCTAATTAGAGTTGGGGCTGCATATAGATTTTGTTTGCGATACTTATTGAATGAATTCAATTATTTATACGAAAATGCATTTTTACCTAAATGCTAGTTGGGAATAATTTTTCCTTTTACCAATTTGACCAAATGGGGTGCGGCATATGTATTGTTTTTTTAAATATAATTTTCCACTGATACGTGTTTCGTCGTCTACGACTCATTAGAGTGGTTGACTAATCCTTCTGTCCGGCAATATATTTTGATCTAGTAACACCGGGTATATATATATATATATATATATATATATATATATATATATATATATATATATATATATATATATATATATATATATACTAACAGTTCCGCCCGGCTTTACTCGGACCCTATGTACTGTTCATAAGGTTATGTGCATATGTATATATTAAAAATTGGGAATATGTCAAGTAATGTCTTTCTGTATAATAGCCTTCCTTAACTACCATAGGGAAAAGACAGGCAGACATTTTCACTTTATAGATATATAGATAGATATATAGACAGATTGTATGCAATATATCGTAATGATTTAAAAAGTATATTAAAAAAAAGACTCATGTGCCACAACCGAGAAT
Organism: Euprymna scolopes; assembly: GCF_053919585.1. Lineage (NCBI taxonomy): Eukaryota > Metazoa > Mollusca > Cephalopoda > Sepiida > Sepiolidae > Euprymna > Euprymna scolopes. The sequence continues at coordinate 53,760,132 of NC_136500.1, forward strand.
CGAAACAAAAATGTTCAGCTCACGATTTATTTTGCCTCTGCCGTCAATGACTGTTCACTGCAAGGCTAAAAATTAAAACATGAACCAATAGCTACTACGTTATGCATTCGTAATACCGGCGTTCGACCTTCACCTGGCAAATTTCATTTTTTTTTTAATTCTCACACTTTTGCACCGGTTTTTCCGGGTTAAAACCCA
>NC_136500.1:53762829-53852829 GCF_053919585.1 Euprymna scolopes
TAAAAATCAAATTATAATTAAATTAAAAATCCGTTTCATAAGAAGGAACAACAACAAAATCAATTATCTGTATGATCGTTTCGGAAAACAATGCTTTTTATTGTGGTAGACATCAAGTTACGTACAATAATTATTACATATACTTGTACTTCATATATATATATATATGAAGTACAAGTATATATATATATATATATATATATATATAAATTAAACAACAACAAATTTTACATATATATATGTTGTGTGTGTGTGTGTGTGTGTGTTCATGCTTGTAACTATGAGTGTGAGTCGGGGATACCCGTATATATATATTAATTCTATAATGACAGTATGCATAAATCTCGTTTGACTTGTAATAACAGTCTTGCGTTGATAGTTATCAAGGGAGAAGGAATTAATATCACATAAACCTCTTTAACTAAATATTTTAATACCTTTGAGAAATAAATATCGAATGCTGAAAGGATCCATCTTATCGAAATCTTTAAGATATTCTCAAGGAAATCGGGGTGATGTAGTCATCGTCTTTTTTTTTAATCTGTGTCAATTCTTATGAATTAAAACAATTGAATTAATAAGAAGGTCGAAATTATTGATTACTTTTTTACACAAGGGAACATTTAAATAAGGGACATTCAATCCATGATAAAATGGAGAACCACAAAATCATATTTGATATTAGTAAAACAATGATTAAGATATAAAATATGAAGGATGGAAGACTATAGTGGAAGTATATAAATCTGGAATTTTATAAATATGTTTATAACACATTGTTATATTTATTTTTGGACTCTTATTCGCCTCTAAGCATATTATTATTGTAGGCATATTATTACTAAGCTATTCAGGATCATGTCTATTGAGAGCTATGTGGCGAATTGAACAGCTAGATGCCTGTTCGCATTACATTTAAACTCCTACATATTAGTACCATGATGAAAGTAGGAAACAGAGAGTGAATTCAAAAGTTAACAGTTCGATGAAGAACCTATTAGAATAGACAGCTTTCCAGTATACAGGGATTTCAACATTAAAGAGGTAGGACTTTTCTGCTTGTCAGATTGGTCGGGGTATGTACGTTAAGAAGGCACAAGTGCTGTAGGTTCATCAGAGCATATTCCATCCAATTATTTGTAAAATTGGCACACGTATGCGTACATTGCGATAATGGTGCAAGGGTTAGGATTTGGTTGATAGTGTGGAAACTAATTTAAAACTGTTTCATTAATAACATAATATTTTGTTTGGGTCTTTTAAAGTAGAAGAAATTATCTTTTATCTATTTATTTATTTTAAATAGGCATCACCACTTATGAAGGCCAAGAGGCCACTCGTGGATAAGGGTTAAAGCGTGTACAGTAGACAATTGGACAATATAGTACTCGTTAGTAATGGAAATTTGGTAAATTTGTTAACTTATATGGAACGGCTCATCAAGAACTTGTTTACGTTAGACTTGAAGACAACCATATTGTAGTCAGCTGGAAAGCAGGAAAAAGAAAGACAATTCCACAGGTGTGCAGTTCTAAGAAAGAAGCTTTGCTCATGGAATCTACGTTTAGGTTTGGGCACAGATAAAGAGTAGGGGAAATTATTGATAGTGTTTTCTGCTAGACGGGTGTTTCTTGTGAAAGCTGAGCGAGGGGGCATAGATGGGAGCTCAGTCGAACACTTGCAATGAAAATTACGATAAACAGAGACAAACTCGGAACATCTCTTCTGTGAGAAAGAAGTTGCAGGGAAGAGAAAAGGACATCCCCTACGAGGCTACTATTTCTATTTTTTAGTCTTAGTTATTGAGATTAAACTCTCTGTCGTTGTTCGTATATTAAATTTGCATCTTCTCATCATTATTATAATCAGTTAGCATTAAGATTAAGCGTCCTCATCTTCTCTCTTAAAATAAATCTTTATACGCGATTATGCGCTTATCGAAACAGACCAATACACTTTTACCTTTATTATATAGATTAAAAAAAATAAATGAACACAAAAAATATAACATGCAAAACTTATATTGCTTTTTACAAGAAAGGCATCACTTTCCAAGACCTGAAGGCCACTTGAGGAAAAGGGGTGATGAATATACGGAGGTACCCGGGACAACAATGTGTTAATCGATAATTGTGGAAATTTGGTAGAATTTGATTATTTAAAGAGACGGATCAACAAGAACTTGTTTACATTGGACTTGAAGACGACCAGAGTGTAGTCAGCTAGAAAGCAGGCCAGCGACACATAGTTCTACAGATGGGCTGTTCTAGAAAAGAAGACTTGCTTATGGAATTTGCGTTTTGATGTAGGCAATATAGGAAGTAAGGGAAAGTGTTGATAGTGTTTGGGGAAGAAACTACTGGAGTAGAAAAATCTTTTACATCTAGGGATCTCTACTGATGGGGGGATTTAGCTGCTTGTCGGGTTTGTCGCGCGTGTTTACGTCGTAAGGGCACAAGTGCTTGCAGTTCGTCAGAGCATTCACTATTAAAATACTTGTAGAACAGGGAGAGGGATGCAACATTTCGTCGATGGGACAGAGACTGAAGCTTAGATACCAGTTCATGGCCTATCAGATTGGCGACTCTCTTTGTAACCTTTCTAGGAGCGAGAGACTAGTAGCATGTGAACCAGCCAAAATATGACAGCAATACTCCATACATGGGCGAATGGTGGCCTTATATACATGTACATATATGTACAGGATACTTTCGGGTGTTAGTAGTTTTCTAGCACGGTAGAGAGGGCCTACCTTCTTCGCAGCGGCCCTGGCAATGCGTTCAATGTAATTGTTCCAACTCATGTTTCCTGTGAAAGTTAGGCCAAGCAGTTTTGAAGATGTACTCTCAGATAAAGAGTCGTTGGCCATAGCTATTGGTAGTAGAGAAGGTCTCTTGTAATTATTGAAGGAAAATAGTTTAGTTTTGGCGGCATTGAACGTGACCATCCATTTTTGTCCCTGTTCTACTACAGATTGGAGGTCATATTCTAGTGTTTCTACCATTTCTTTAGATATATGTTCATTTGTTTTCCTGTCGTGCCTGTTATAGAGTGTGGTGTAATCAGCATATATACCCATCTCAGAGGCAATTTGGTCGGGGTGGTCATTTATGAATATTAGGAACAATAGAGGTCCAAGGATAGACCCTTGGGGCACTCCCGCGTTTATGTCATATTGTTTATATATACAACCGTCGAGGATAACCTGGATTTTTCTCTTATCTAAGAAGGATTTAATTATGTTAAGTATTCTACCAGTGATACCGTATGATGTAATTTTCCTGTGATGGACTAGAGCATGGTTAATTAAGGTCTCAAATATTTTGGCAAAAAGTGGGAGGAGGCTAATGGGGCGATAATTTAATGGGTCAGTTCTTTCGCCAGAATTCTTGAATACTGATTCCACAGAAGCAGTTTTACAACAGCCCGGAAAGTAATATTCACTAAGGCCTTTGTTGTAGAGTTTGGAGAAAACTGGAGCTACTTCGACTGAGCATTTTTTAATAGCACAGCTGGCATGCTTTTGAAGTGTCAAGGTTTTTTTATGACAGCATGCACATAAGCAGGGGTGATTTTCAGATCGTCTAGCGTGGCGTATGTCCGCATAGGAAAGTCAGGTAGGGGGTGGTAGAGAGAGTCCAGTGTAGAGTTTGAGGCAAACCGACTGGCAAGCATGTTAGTCTTCTCGGTTGCTGAACAAACAACCTCATGATTGTTGGTTAGTGGGGAATTGTTGATTGCCTATTATTTATTACACTGTTGTAGATTTTCCAGAAGTCACGCGTTCCTAATGTTTGTGCTTCGATGCATTTTTTAGTGGTTTCAGTAAATTCTTACTTAGCTGCCGCTATTTGTTTCTTAACGTTACTTCTAGCATCTGTATACTTCTGTCTGTTTGAACTGGACGTATGAACGGCCTAGAGAAAAAAATTGGGAAGTAGGTGACTCTGATCGCATATGATTGAGTTTCCTTTAAAGTTTTGTTATTCGACTTACAACTCGTCCCATTAACCATGTAAGAATTAAAGGGTATATGTAACATAGTAAATAATTAAGTAGAAACATTTGCTAGTTCGCTGCATCATAACAAAGATCCGTACAAAATTTCAGCCAGATCGGTCCAGTATTTTCCAAGAAAAAATACAACGGACAAACAAACAAGTACAGAGTAAGGCTAAGAGAAATATAATATAGAAATAGTTATCTTCTATTCTAGAATAAAAAGCACAACGCAGATTGAAATAGCAGTATGATATATATATATATATATATATATATATATATATATATATATGTATATCTGTAATTATGATTTTAAATATATAAGTTAACAAAATACGACAGAATCCCGTTGACAAACTGGTTCACGTTAGATCAACAAAGTAAAACGAGGTTGAGTCTGGTCAGTATAAATTGGTGACGATATGGGAGTACCAGGTGCTGTGTGGACTTTTTGTTTATCCCGGCATTGTTTTCAGTCGCTCTGGACTTCTTGCCATTAGGATCAACAGTGTCTTCCTAGAAGAGGTAGGGAAAGTAGTGATAAGTCGTCTCCCTCTCAGTACCAACGTATAGGTTCCCTGGATGTCATGAGTAAGTTGCTGGAATCTATATTAAATAAAGATGTAGTAAACTATCTCAGCAGAAATAATCTTCTTAGTGACATGCAATATGATTTCCGTTCTGCCAGATATACAACAGATGTGCTAACGGTTATATTTCATAGGATTAGTGAATCACTTGACAAATGCTTCCTTTCTAGGGCAATTGCTCTTGACATATCAAAGGCCTTCGATAAGGGCCTACTTCACAAGATTTCCAGCTAAGGTATAACTGGAAATGTTTTCTCTATAATTAAATCCTTTGTATCTGATAGGCTCATAAGAGTAGTGGTTGATGGGCAAAATCAGAGGCCTTCAGTATTAATGCTGAAGTCCCTCAGGGGTCCATCCTGGGCCCAACTCCCTTCCTGATCTCCATCAATGATCTCCCTAAACACATACTTAAATCGTTCATTGACATCTATGCTGATGACACGATCATCTATGGCAACACAACAAAGGCCATAAAAAAATTCTCTCTGATTCTCTCTCCTCTGATCTTGAGCGCGTGGTACAGTGGGGGAAAGGTGGCTGGTTACTTATATTGCATCTAAAATCAACTCCTATCTTGACATAATCAACGCTCTGATCCCCATCTAGCATCAATTGAAATGGATGGCTCTCGTCTAGTGGGAGCTCCATGTTTTGATAAGCTTCTGGGCTTGACTGACGTATATCAAGTCAGTTGCCAAGGTCGCTGGAAAAATAGTAGGATCCTTCTGCCGCTCCAGAAGACATCTCACCCCTGATGCAATTCTCTATCTGTATAAAAGCCAAGTACGTCCAAGGATGGAATACTGTTGCCATATCTGGGCAGGAGCTGCTAAAAACAGCCTATCCTGCCTTAACATAGTACAAAATAGACTTCGTGGCTTAGTGGGGGCTGCCTTTTTCTCTACCCTGCAACCTCTCTCCCACAGAAGAGACGTTGCGAGCCTATCCTTATTTTATCGTTATTTCCATGGCAGGTGCTCATCTGAACTCCAATCTCTGGTACCTCCTCGCCAATCTTTCACGAAAAACACCCGTCTAGCTGAATTCACTGTGAAAAATTTCCCCCACTCTATATCTGTGCCTAAATCAAAACGCGGATTCCATGAACAAAGCTTCTTTCTTAGAACTGCACGCCTGTGGAACTCTGTTCCGTCTGCCTGCTTCCCACCGGACTACATCTTGGATGTCTTCCAGTCCAACGTTAACAAATTCCTAATGAACCGCCCCCTTAAGTAAACACTTCATCAAATCTCCACACTAACGTAATGTACTTGCAATAACCCTTATCCCTGAATGGCTTCCGGGCCTTGATAAGTGGTGATCACTGTGTAAAAAAAAGAGATTAACTTTCTAAAGCATTCTTTGTCTTGCTTAGAATAATAAAAATTCTTTGATATAAAATTCATTTCAATGAGTGTTTTTTATAAATTCATTGAATTACAATGTAATATGCATGTATATATATATATATATATATATATATATATATATATATATGTATGTATGTGTGTGTGTGTGTGGATATATATAATATAATAAATAAGTATAGGAATGTAATACATTGTAATATATATATATATATATATATATATATATATATATATATATATATATATTATATATATTACAATGTATTACATTCCTATACTTATTTTATTAATTTCTAGATTTCTATTTAATCTCGCCGTTACCACCAACAAGAATTAAATTATTTTCTACGGTTATATAAAGAAACAGCAGTACATATATTAGAACTCATCATAAAAGTAATTGAATAAGATTTAATATCAAAGAAATAAAGACGGGGGTCGTTCCAAATGCAAGACCACTTATTATTTGACAAAAAAATCTAAAATGTCGAAGAACAAGAAAGACGGAGGTGGCGCCATTAAAACGAGCGATCTGTTGTGTTCCCCAATTTTTTTTTTTTTTTTCATAGTCACCACCATTCTCAATGCATTTTGCCAGCGATCATTATTGCCTCGGTTGTAAAAGCCTGGAACGGTTTTTATCGTTTAAATCTCTTTCAACTGTGAAATCAACGAACCCATCTCCTAGGTGTGCTGATATCTATTGCATTGGCTTCGTAACCGTTAAACAGTCGACGGTTCAATTTTTTCTGCAAGGAGGAATTTAATAGTGCATCTATGCTTTTAACGCCCGTCATGACAGGCGTTGCGTTTTTAGTCTCATGCCACCAATATCTGCAACAGAGAAACGAAACATTCAGATTATGAATGCATTAATTCACTGTGTTCTAATATCTGTGACTCTGCTCATAAATATATTTTTTATCAAATCCTTATAAATCCAAGTGTAATGTTGTTTTATATTAATACTGCAGTAAATATCGACCTCGCCTGCAAGAAATCGAATAAAATTAAATTATTTTGCAATCCTCTCTAATCGGGGAGAATTAAACAATAGAAGTTTGGAATGAGCCTCGTATTTATATATATATATATATATATATATATATATATATATATAAAAGTGAAAGTGTCTGTGTGTGTCTGTGTGTCTGTGTACATTTCCCTACGCAATAACTCAGTCAATTTTTAATCTACAGACTCGAAATTTGATATACAGGTTACTGAGATTTAGGAAAATCGATGTAATCGGTTTTCGGCCAGAAATTTTGCGATTAAGGGGTCAAACTTCAAAGATTTGACCTTTTAGAACTCTACCAAACTCCTCCGAAAATTTTGGGTCTACACACTTGAAATTTTAGATATAGGTTCCTTGGACATGGATCTAACTTAATAATTTTATTTGAGCCCAAAACAATAAATGTTAAGGGGTCATAATAGGGTCAAAGTTAAAAAAAAAATTGACCTCTTCGGTCTCTTCCAAATCACTCAGACAATTTCGTGTCTAAATATTTGAAATTTTACATAAAGGGTATTCAGACATAGGGAAAGCTTTTTTATCGGTTTGGGTCGAAAATTTTTAGTTACCAATATATAAACGTATGTCTGTTTGCATGTCTGCCTTAAACTTTCAATAGAGGCGACGGATTTTACCAATATCAGTATCGTTTTAAAGTTCAACCTTTCATACGACAAATATCGAAAAATTGGCTAAAAACATTAATATCTTCCCCTTCAACTAGGCACTTTTCTACAGGGGGGAGGTCGCTTTTTTCGCCGATATTTTTTAAAGTAATTCTCTCCTTTATATAGTCTAGCCTTAATTTTAAAAAATGTTGCTTCCTGTTTGGCGGTGGTCGTAACAGCATAAACGTTTGGTTTTACCTCGTTCTTTTCCTCCTTTGCGGTATGGGTTCGAGCCTGCCTTCCTACTACCACTTTTTTTTTTTTGCTCAACATACAGTATCATTTTAAAGTTCAACCTTTCATACGACAAATATCGAAAAATTGGCTAAAAACATTAAGATCTTCCCCTTCAACTAGGCACTTTTCTACAGGGGTGGGGTCACTTTTTTCGCAGATATTTTTTAAAGTTATTCTCTCCTTTAGATTGTCTAGCTTAATTTTTAAAAAATTGTCGCTTCCGGTTTGGCGGTGGTCATAATAGCATAGACGTTAGGTTTTACCCCGTTCCTTTCCTCCTTCGCGGTACGGGTTCGAGCCTGCCTTCCTACTACATCATTTTCTTTTTTTTTTTTTTTGCTTTTGTTTTTGTTCAACAGACACATCCAAACACCCGGGAAACGCCGGTCTGAAATGCTAGTACATATATATATATATATATATATATATATATATATATATATATATATATATATATATATATTACAATCGTTATATTCTAAGGGAGATAACTTTTCTGTTTCAAATTTATTTCGTAATTGCAAAATAATGTATCCCTACTTGGTAACTACCGTGTTAGTCACAGCAGCGACAAGCTGAACTTTGAAAAAGAGTTAAAAACATATTTAATCTGAAAAGGAAACACTTGATAAGTGGATAGTCCTTAATCCGCGGAGTTTCGAAGAAATACTTTCCTTCTCATCAGAGGGTAGGAATTAGCAAAATGCGAGATCGGATTTTGCATACAAAAGTATTTGATGAAACAACAAGTAAGTCAAAGATCTTCCTTGATAACAAAAAAGTGAAGCAGAGGGAATATTGTGAAGAAAAATGTGATTACAATTATATATATATATATATATATATATATATATATATGTTTGTGTGTGTGTGTGTGTGTGTCTGTGTGTGTGTGAATGAAAAGGAAAACCTAAAATAAATAAATGCTATTCAGCGTTTCGTCCGTATTTCAGAGGATATCATCAGGATTTGATTAGAAAATGCTGGGGAAACTGTTACAGACCACGGCGAGTTATGAGGGATAGAACGTTATTCATTTTCTACTCTGGACAGAAATTAATGTGCGTGTCATCGTGGTCGAAAGACGCGTATGTTAGATGAACACAAATAATAACATTGCCTCAGTCATGACGAACTTCTCGTTCATCAAGCTAAATGTAACGTCAGCACAAATATTCAACTTTGTTCCTATTCAAAAGATTACAGAACCATGATGAAAAGAAAAACTTTAAAAAACTCAAAGGGTATAAATTATTTTAAGGATCGGGAGCGTTTGCGGGTGTGAGTCGTGGTTCTTTAGGTGGGTCATGCTGTATACTCTTCATTAGGGTGTGTTCAGAAGGGAACCCTCAGGTGGTCCACAAGGTTGCGTCAGAAAATGAATCGGGGGAGTGGTACTAAATGTTTCTGCAGATACAGGTTATAGTGAAACCGTGAAACGCACTAAGAAACAACAACAAAAATTTATAAAAATATATGAAACGCCGTCTGGTGATTAAATAACGAACTTGCAGTTGTTGCAACTTGTTGACTAGTACCGAAAAAAATTTACTTAATTCGGAGATTTAAAAAAAAAAAAACGCTATTATAAGAGTCAGAGGAACGATTTTTTGTTCACCGATAGAGTGTCTGGACCTGCAGGTCAGCCTATATACAAACTAAAACCCGCCAGGCTTTGTGAACAGGAAGTCTAATTTAACAGACAAAATAGCATTTACTAATCAAGGATGAGAGTTCATATAGTTTTAATTTGAATAAAATAAAATACGCATCGAGTGCTCTTGAAAGCCAAATACAACGTAATATTAGGAAAATAAACAAATATTTTACTTGTTTATATATGAACTCTCGTCCTTGGCGTTATTCTCGCGTTGCCTAAGCACAGTTCAAACATTCCCAAATACAACCGCTAGAGACAACGCGCGGCTCTTTACAGACTTCTTTCTCCAAATTTGCGACATGGCAAGGAAGAAGAAAAAAATAGAAACAAAACAACACACTGAAGATGGAGTATACCTCTGAAATATATTTGTGATAAATTTCAAACGAGTAAAATATTTGTTTATTTTCCTAATATTATGTTGTATTTTGCTTTCAAGCGCACTTGATGCGTATTTTATTTTAACATTTTAATTTTTCGTACTTGTTCAAAATTGTGCTTATATTACAATATAAAGATTACGTACTTGTGACAAAACGAACTATCACATTCCAAAAATCACTTTAATTGATCAATTAGTTTTATTTTTTAAATATGAATATCTGATATTATGAGTATAATCGAATTCACTCTCTCTTTTGCACTCTGAAAAGAATTAAAAAAACAAGGGAGATAAGTCAGCAGTATTATTATTTACTAGACTTATGCTGTAATGTCTACGAATTACCATTAATTGCTTAAAAATGATTTTCTTTATAAAAATAAAATTACTTGATCAATTTGGGTAATTTTTGGAATATGATATTTTCCATTCGCTACATGTACGTATACCATACAGATTTTTCTTTATTTTGTTTTTAAGATAAAGGACATTTTGGACAAGAGCTTCTTTTATTTTACTTTTAAGTATTTTCAAATACGCCTTTGTATCTTTATAAAAGGCGTTGTTTTATCGGTGGGTCTGACAAACTGTTATTAGTCAACTAGCTGCTTCGCGAAAGACGGTTTCAGAAATACTGATTGCGCCTATTAAGATTTGTTTAAGGAGTGTTTGTTTATTTTCATATTGAAACTGTAGATCTTGGGGAAAATCCAAGATTACTTTATTATATAGATAAACAAGCTCTATTACGTTCCCGATGCTCGGAATCAATTATGTCGTAATTCATTTTGTAATTTTATTTTTCCAATATTTTGACACCGCTTATCAAGGGCAATCGCCACCCGAGGATAAGATTTACTGAGACTGAATGATTGAAATGAAAAACACTTTGAGAGTACTATATTAATCAATATATGGAATACATTTGATTACTTACTGATAGGTTTATAATATATCAGTTATTGATATTGGATAGATAAATAACTTGTAATTGACAGGAAAGCAGTCACGCGATAATGTGTTCCAAGGGCAGGGAGTCCTTACAAAGAAGATTTGTTCATGTAAATTCCGTTTTACACTATGCACGTGGAAAAAGGGATATCTTTCATTTTGGTCATGAGACTGATTTCTGCTGAGAGGGTCTAAAAGGAATGAATCAAAGAGTTGAGCGCAGTTCAGCAATTTCCATAGAAATGGCGATAAAGTAGAGAGATGCAAAGTTTCATGGTTTTATAAACTCACATTGATTTTTTTTTTTGTATTCAGTTAATAATGTTTCCAGCTCATCAAATTGCTGAACCAAATACTTTCTGGACTAAATTGTAGCGAAGTACATTAGATAATGGATAATAACATCGCACCAAAATACCAAATGTAAATTGGCTAGTCAGAATAAAATTTGGTTTTGGGGTCTAAATTTTGCTGAGATAATTGTATATATCATTAATATTTCTTTTTTTTAAGTTTCTATTTTAATTAATTATTTTTATCGATTATTATAATAGCCCTGAATGGTGGGACATCAACGGAAGGATTGATGCCGATAATTGTAACTGTATTTGATTATTTAAGACGACGGTTCGAATAGAATTTGTTAACATTAGACTTGAAAATGACTATGAGGTCTCAAATAACGCCGTTTCAGAGGAAGCTCGGTTGGAGATTGTGCCACGTTTACTTCATTAAGTGCGGATCTTAAAATTAATTAAATAATCTTTAATCTTAACAGTGTAATGTTGTCCACCATACAATGAATCACATCTCAGACTGAGCAGAATTTCAAAGAAGTGTTTCGCTAAGCCAATATGTCGGCATAAAAAAATTCGAAAACATGAAAAGATTTGCTTATTAATACTTATCGTTTTATTACCTGGAATATCTATAACTATATCTGAATTCGTAATACATTTTAACGCGTCAATCGCCAAAATACTTAGCACGATTAAGGCACGAAAAAAGAAGAAATTTTTGCAGTTGTGAAGCTTGAATGTATAAGAAAAGGGAACAATGGGGAAGAGGGGAAGAAAGAAAGAAAGTTTATTATAGTATCGCAACGAGAGAAAAAATGAAAAGAGAGAAATGAAGGAGTAATATGTTGGAAAAGAATAAGACTTATTAGGCCTATGCTAGTGTTCACTTGTCTTATTAGGCCTATGATAGTGTTCAATTGTCTTATTAGGCCTATGATAGTGTTCAATTGTCTTATTAGGCCTATACTAGTGTTCAATTGTATTATTAGGCCTATGATGGTGTTCAATTGTCTTATTAGGCCTATGATAGTGTTCAATTGTCTTATTAGGCCTATGATAGTGTTCAATTGTCTTATTAGGCCTATGATAGTGTTCAATTGTCTTATTAGGCTTATGATAGTGTTCAATTGTCTTATTAGGCATATGATAGTGTTCAATAGTCTTATTAGGCCTATGATGGTATTTAATTGCCTTATTAGGCCTATGATAGTGTTCAATTGTCTTAATAGGCCTATGATAGTGTTCAATTCTCTTATTAGGCCTATGATGGTGTTCAATTGTCTTGTTAGGCCTATTAGGCCTATGATGATGTTCATTGTCTTATTAGGACTATGATAGTGTTCAATTGTCTTGTTAGGCCTATGATGGTGTTCAATTCTCTTATTAGGGCTATAATGGTGTTCAATTGTCTTATTAGGCATATAATTTTCTTCAAATGTCATATAAGGCATATAAATTTATTCAAATAATATATTAAGCCTATAAACTTATCCAGGTGTCATATTAGGCTTAAAAAGTTATTTAAATGCCATATAATTGTTTTTAAATGTCACATTAAGCCTATAATTTTATTCAAATGTCATATTAAGCTTATAATCTCGTTCAAATATAATATTATGGCTACAATGTAATTTTAATGTTATATTAGGCCTATAATTTATTCAAAAGTCACATCAAGCACATAATTCTATGTGTGTCATATTAGGCTTAAAATGTTATTCATATATCACATAAAGCCTATAATTTTGTTCAAATATCACATTAGGCCTATTTTATTCAAAGTAAGTCTATAATAATATCTAAATGAATATATTTTGCTTATAATATAATTTGAATGTAATATTCAGTCTGTAATGCTATTGAGTTATCATATTAGGCTTTTAATCTTATTCGAATTTATATTTATACCTATAATTTTATTCAGATGTCATATAAGGTTTATAACTTGATTCGAATGTAATATGCGCCGTATAATGTTGTTTGAATGTCATTTTAGGTCTAGAATGTTAGCCAAATATATAAGACAATCAAGCCTTGATTAATGTGAGACATTGAGCTATTTACTTTTATGGCAAAGAAACAATTTTCTGGTTAATTAATCCTAAATCTAATAAGTATAGAAAATTGTATATATCTTCTAATATTTATCAATGTTTTTTTTTTTTGTGTGTGTGTGTTTTTTTTTAATTTAATGCTGAATCCAGTAAACTATTTTGGAAAAGGTTCTTATTCTTCTAGTTCTTTATATCCAGCAAATGAGGCCCTTGGTAACAGAGAGGGGAGAGAACATATATATATATATATATATATATATATATATATAGAGAGAGAGAGAGAGAGAGAGAGAGAGAGAGGGGGGGCAAGAGGCAAACAGTGAGAGATAAGCAGTTAGAGAAAAGAGGAAGAGAATCGCCTCAGAATGATGATTATGTAGAACAAGGCAAACGAGGATCTTAGCTGTTTTTTATACAAGGATCACAAGGATCACTGTCAAGGACCTAAAAAACAATCTTACAAACGCCAGAAAACTCTAAACGCAGTAGAGTATTCTGTCAAACTGGAGATACTGTGGTTATAGTACACTAAGAAAACACGTGGCTAACGGATAGTTTGCACAAAGTCCTGTGCATTATGAAGGCTGCGGTACAATCCCCAAAACTGATAGCCGTTATGTGGTTTTCCATATTCGGAAATGTACTCAGACTTAATTCAGATCCCTACGTTGACTGTTTTAAACGGTGGACGTAGAAGGTGGACGTAGGCGTACTTACCGTAATGTCATAATAGTTAACATTATTGAGAAAAATCCCGAAAAGCTGAGAACTTCCATGACCAATCCAAAAATCTGGATCCGAACTCACCTGATTACAACCCTATGAACAATTATGGGTGGAGCACAATTGAGGAAGACACGAAATGTACTACGTGCAACACGAAAAACAAACTAATTGCCAATATCAAACTGATGTGCAGATGTGTTTCAAAGGATACCATGAAGACCCCGTGTTTAAGGTTCAGTTACCCACGGTTGCGTGTTGTGGGAGTCAAGCTAGCTTCCCCGAGTGAACTGTGTTCGACAAAAGGATGAACTTTGAATTCTGAGAATCAGTAATCACTTATTAGTGAAAATATGTAATTTTTCTTTCCATTGAAACACTGCATATTAGTGATCTAGCGTATTGATTAATGATAAAACTTGATCGATGATAACAAGATTTTATCGATAATAATAAAACATGATCGATAATAATAAAATCATTTTCTAGAAAAAAAAAAGTTGTGACGCAATGTCTATTGTGAAACCTATTTAGTCTCTGTCACAAATCTGATGTTTTTCCGTTTAATTATCTTTTGCACCTAGTGAGGATCGATTTCTCTATACGTAGGAACGAATCTAGCGAGACAGGAATGTTTCATCCTAAGTCGGCTTTTCAAATACAAACGAAGAATGTCTTCTGTGAACTTTGTTCTCTTCAACTGACGTGAGAAATCGACACGTGTTTGTGCTTAGGAACTCGGAGTGGTTCCCTCAACCAATGATAGGTGGCGTCAGGTGTTTTGTGGCCGGAACTGTAGTCTTCTTTGTTTTTTTTGTCCTGTTTTCTTTTACATTTTTTTAAAACACACACACACACACACGAATATATATATATATATATATATATATATAATATATCAATAAATAAATAAATAAATATACATGCATATATATATATATATATATATATATATATATATATACGGAGAGAGAGAGAGAGAGAGGGGGGAGACGGAGAGGGAGGGAGAGAATTCATATTCGGTTCGCTCGTGACATCTTTTTTAGGGGTAGGGATTTGCTTGCTTGTTTTGCTCTGAATGAATGGCGGATGTAATATTTGTCGCTGCGGATCACTGATTTCGTCACTTCCGGAAAACAGTATAGCCTCCCTTTTACCCCCCCCCTTGTTTCTCTACCAGCCGGGAACACCACACACAAACACACTTCACTTGTATCCATACATCTTAGTCTAAACCGCCCAATCCTTTTTCTTATTATTATTTATTCTGTTTATTTATGCCCTTGTTTGCCTTCCTCTTTGTGTTTGATGAGTTCATTCTTCTCTGCTAAACATATTTATGTTCGCTTCGCAAAACGTACGCAGAAATCAGTTCCTTTTTTCCTTCTTCTTCTTCTTCTTCTTCTTCTTCCCCGACATCTCCTCGCCCATTCTGCTAAGTACTTAACCGTTCTCTCAACAGATTCCGTCATAAAAAGGATATCTATCACAATACTAAATGCGAGTTCACTAACGTTTGTTTCCCTAAAGTTATTTTTCTATATACTCTAATAACATAAAGTACATGATATTTTAGTTATAGGATTAAGTTGAGTTTAAAAAATTGTGTTAGTATTTTAATTAACTGCACTTTATAATTAACTGAGCAAATCACCTCTTCCTTTATCTACGTATCGATAATCTTTATTTATTATGTCCTAATTCAACCATTCTCTAATCTTCCCTAATGGTTCTGACAGGGCATTTATCGAAAGAGTGATTCCTTTATGTAATTTAAATGTGTATCTGTGCACACAACAAAACCTTATGTGAAATGGATGTACAAAATAATACGCCTATTTATTTCTATATAAATATAACAACAACTGTCGATAATAATAATAATAATAATAATAATAATAATAATAATAATAATAATAATAATAATAATGGGAAGAAGAAGAAGAAGAAGAAGAACCAACTAAATCAAAGCAAAACTCAACAAGACATAAAAATAGCATCAACTGTAAACTCTGCTGATAAATTGATGGAAAAAAACGCATAAGGGAATACAACAAACTAGCCCCAAAACAATATAAAAACAGACACGTCTACGTGGGGAAGGCAATGCACTGGGAACTATGCAAACAACTGCATCTTGAACACCCAGCCAAATGGTACAAGCACAAGCCGGAAGCCGTACGTGAAAACGAAAATCACAAAATCCTATGAGACAAACATGGACAAACATGGACAAACATGGACAAACAGATAAACCAAAGAGACCATATATCATAACAGTTAACAAGAAGGAAAAGTCCTGTCAGTTTGTACATTTCACCGTCCAGCAGATTACAGGATGAATATCAAAGAGACAGAAAAACGAAGTAAATTCACAGAAATTGAGAGCTGATGGAGATATGGAACATAAAGAAAGTCAAGATAACACCAATAATAGTGGGAGCACTAGGAAAACTTTGAACAATCATATTCACAAAATTTGCGCACAGTAGTTTTTATGGCTGAAATCACTTATATGAGTTCTTTTAGGCCTCCGTTCTAATCAGTGCAGTCCATCTATGACAGTCAAATATTTTGATGCACTATTTCTCTTGATAGAAACGGACAGGTATACCTGCGTAATTAATCTATCGGTTAATTGGATACTTTAACGTAGGAATAGAATTGGTTGGACTACATGCAGTCCATTCGTTGTCTAGCTCTTTTCGTATTTTTCAGTCGGTTAAATTTAGAGAACACATTAACCAGCTTGACTGATAGATCTTTCAAGTAATTGAGTAATTATAATTCTGTTTCGAACATAAAGTCTGATGAACGTTTTATCACATGAAGTTTGATGAACGTTTTTTCACATGTATTCTGATGAAAGTCTTTTCACATGTATTCTGATGAAAGTCTTTTCACATGAAGTCTGATGAACGTTTTTTCACATGAAGTCTGATTAACGTTTTTTCACATGAAGTCTGATGAACGTTTTATCACATGAAGTCTGATGAACGTTTTATCACATGAATTCTGATGAAAGTTTTATCACATGAATTCTGATGAAAGTTTTATCACATGAAGTCTGATGAACGTTTTTTCACATGAATTCTGATGAAAGTCTTTTCACATGAAGTCTGATGAACTTTTTTTCACATGAATTCTGATGAAAGTCTTTTCACGTGTATTCTGATGAAAGTTTTTTCACATGTATTCTGATGAAAGTTTTTTCACATGAAGTTTAATGAACGTTTTTTCATATAAAGTCTGATGAACGTTTTTTCACATGAAGTCTGATGAACGTTTTTTTCACATGAAGTCTGATGAACGTTTTATCACATGAAGTCTGATGAACGTTTTATCACATGAATTCTGATGAAAGTTTTATCACATGAATTCTGATGAAAGTCTTTTCACATGAAGTCTGATGAACGTTTTTTCACATGAATTCTGATGAAAGTTTTATCACATGAAGTCTGATGAACGTTTTTTCGCATGAATTCTGATGAAAGTCTTTTCACATGAGGTCTGATGAACGTTTTTTCACATGAATTCTGATGAACGTTTTATCACATGAAGTCTGATGAAAGTTTTATCACATGAATTCTGATGAAAGTCTTTTCACATGAAGTCTGATGAACGTTTTTTCACATGAATTCTGATGAAAGTTTTATCACATGAAGTCTGATGAACGTTTTTTCACATGAATTCTGATGAAAGTCTTTTCACATGAGGTCTGATGAACGTTTTTTCACATGAATTCTGATGAACGTTTTATCACATGAAGTCTGATGAAAGTTTTATCACATGAATTCTGATGAAAGTCTTTTCACATGAAGTCTGATGAACGTTTTTTCACATAAATTCTGATGAAAGTTTTTTAACAATAAGTCTGATGAACGTTTTTTTTCACATGAATTCTGATGAAAGTTTTTTCACATGAAGTCTGATTAACGTTTTTTCACATGAATTCTGATGAAAGTCTTTTCACATAAAGTCTGATGAACGTTTTTTCACATGAATTCTGATGAAAGTTTTTTGAACATGAAGTCTGATGAACGTTTTTTCACATGAATTCTGATGAACGTTTTTTCACATGAAGTCTGATGAACGTTTTTTCGCATGAATTCTGATGAAAGTCTTTTCACATAAAGTCTGATGAACGTTTTTTCACATGAATTCTGATGAAAGTTTTTTAACATGAAGTCTGATGAACGTTTATTCACATGAATTCTGATGAAAGTTTTTTCACATGAAGTCTAATGAACGTTTTTTTTTCACATGAAGTCTGATGAAAGTATTATCACATGAAGTCTGATGAAAGTTTTATCACATGAATTCTGATGAAAGTTTTATCACATGAAGTCTGATGAACGTTTTTTCACATAAATCCTGATGAACGTTTTTTAACATGAAGTCTGATGAACGTTTTTTCACATGAATTCTGATGAAAGTCTTTTAACATGAAGTCTGATGAACGTTTTTTCACATGAATTCTGATGAAAGTTTTTTCACATGAAGTCTGATGAACGTTTTTTCACATGAATTCTGATGAAAGTTTTTTAACATGAAGTCTGATGAACGTTTTATAACATGTATTCTGATGAAAGTTTTTTCACATGAAGTCTGATGAACGTTTTTTCACATGAATTCTGATGAACGTCTTTTCACATGAATTCTGATGAAAGTTTTTTCACATGAAGTCTGATGAACGTTTTTTCACATGAATTCTGATGAAAGTCTTTTCACATGAAGTCTGATGAAAGTCTTTTCACATGAAGTCTGATGAACATTTTTTCACATGAATTCTGATGAAAGTTTTTTCACATGAATTCTGATGAACGTTTTTTCACATGAATTCTGATGAAAGTCTTTTCACATGAAGTCTGATGAACGTTTTTTCACATGAATTCTGATGAAAGTCTTTTCACATGAAGTCTGATGAACGTTTTTTCACATGAATTCTGATGAACGTTTTTTCACATGAAGTCCGATGAACGTTTTATCACATGAATTCTGATGAAAGTTTTTTCACATGAATTCTGATGAAAGTTTTTTCACATGAATTCTGATGAACGTTTTTTTTTTCACATGAAGTCTGATGAACGTTTTATCACATGAAGTTTGATGAACGTTTTATCACATGAATTCTGATGAAAGTTTTTTAACATGAAGTCTGATGAACATTTTTTCACATGAATTCTGATGAAAGTTTTTTCACATGAATTCTGATGAACGTTTTATCACATGAATTCTGATGAACGTTTTTTCACATGAATTCTGATGAACGTTTTTTTATCATGAATTCTGATGAAAGTTTTATCACATGAAGTTTGATGAACGTTTTATCACATGAATTCTGATTAAAGTTTTTTCACATGAAGTCCGATGAAAATTTTATCACACAAAGTTTGATGAAAGTTTTATCACATGAATTCTGATGAAAGTCTTTTAACATGAAGTCTGATGAAAGTTTTTTCACATGAAGTCTGATGAACGTTTCTTCACATGAATTCTGATTAAAGTTTTATCACATGAAGTCTGATGAAAGTTTTATCACATGAATTCTGATGAACGTTTTTTCACATGAATTCTGATGAACGTTTTTTCACATGAATTCTGATGAAAGTTTTATCACATGAAGTCTGATGAAAGTTTTATCACATGAATTCTGATGAAAGTTTTTTCACATGACGTCTGATGAAAGTTTTATCACATGAAGTCTGATGAAAGTTTTCTCACATGAATTCTGATGAAAGTTTTATCACAAGAATTCTGATAAAGGTCTTTTCGCATGAAGTCTGATGAAAGTTTTATCACATGAAGTCTGATGAAATTTTATCACAGGAATTCTGATGAAAGTTTTATCACAAGAATTCTGATAAAAGTTTTTTCGCATGAAGTCTGATGAAAGTTTTATCACATGACGTCTGATGAAAGTTTCATCACAACGAAACATAAATTTATATTTTAATATCGCAGTACCTTTAACGTACGTACATACTAAGTGTATCATTAATTTTCTGTTTATAAATTATTCGATCGGGAGGTCCTATGAATCAAAAAGGAGGCTAGAAGTTTATAAAATACTACGGATATTAAATTAGTTTATACATACGCTGATTTAATGTTTGTAGTATTTTATCAATTTCTATCCTCCTTTTTAATAAATAAAAACTCCCGATCATATAAAACGCAATTTAAAAAGAAAAAAATAAGGGCGTATGTGAAACTAAAATATTATTTCTTGGTTTTCTGGCTGAGATCTCATGATAGTATCTATTTGTCTAAAGATGGTATCATTATATCGTGGGGGTTCCGTTCGCGCCGGGCATCTATACAATGGAAATATGTCACAAACTCTTATGAGGGCATTGGAGATGAACCGTTATACGTAGATGTATTCTGACACTACATTAACCAGATTACTTAGATAAATACTTTTACAGTTTTAACAAAAGGGTTACAATAATATCGCGAAGTCTCCATTTACACTGAACGTCCAGAGAATGCTTTGCAGCAGTAGATTACATATGAAAGATGCTGCTGTGAAATTTCCACAGGTTCCGCTAGTTGTAATAAAGATGGACACCTCTCTACGACATTTATCATTCCATTCCATTGTAAGATTAAAGATAAAGAATGAATTGTTAATGAATAGCTGATGTTTTTTGTAACGACTGGTATCAAATAGGTTTTTATCGCAAGTTAACCTTTTATAGACTTTATTTCATGTCTTCTGTTCGCCAACAAAAGAAAAAGTTCATGAAACGATTTGAAGTCAAAGATTAAGTAAAGATTCTATGGCGCAGCTGGGTTGGTCAGGCGCACGGCACGCACGCTTGGGTTTATGAAGTTCAACTGCCTTGGTTGAGAAGGCAAAATTGTTAATATTAGGTTGGTACAAAAATAATGTCGTTTTTTGACGTTCAACTTCATAAGATCACAACGCCTTTCATCATAAACTTTATTAATCGAAATAAAAACCATTAGAGCAGATACATTTTTGCCAACGAAAAACAAGTTTATTCATCCAATTAGCATAGAAATCCGGAAACATTAAAGTCATTGAAAACTGGAAACATTAAAGTCATTGAAAACCGATTCGGCATCATCTCGGCTTTTGAAGAAGTTTCGCGCAGGAAGTTGTCAAAATGCTTGAAAAGGCGATGATCGGTGGGCGAGAAGTCTGGTGAATATGGCGGATGAGGCAGAATCTCATAACGCAATTCGTTCACCTTCTGCAGGCTCAGTTGAGCAACATGCGGGCGAGCGTTGTCATGGGGGAGAATCGGTCCCTTCATATTGACCAATCTCGGGAATATACGGTGAAGCTTCGGTGCATTTCGTCAATTTGTCGGCAGTACTTCTCCGCCGTAATCGTTTCGACCAGATTCAAGAAGTTGTGATGGATAAGACCGGTCGCAGACCACCAAACAGTCATCATAACTTTTGTTTGGTGCAATTTCGGCTTCGGGAAGTGTTGTGGAGCTTCTCCGGCATCCAACCTCTGTGCCGAATATAGTCGGTTGTCGTAGAGGGTCCACTTCTCATCACACCTCATACTCCTTTCGAGAAATGGGTCGTTTTTGTTGCGTAGAAGGAGCGTAAAAGACACTTCAAAACGACGATTTTTTTTTGGATTATCGTTCAAGTCATGCGGTACCTATCTATCCAATATGTTTTACTTCCCTATTTGCTTTAAATGGCGAACGACTGTTTGATGTCGTCCTCGAATTTAGCAGCAACTTCTCGTATGGTTTTACGATGATCGACTTCAATTAAGCCTTTCAAATGTTCGTTATCAACCGCAGTCGACCGGCCACGACCGTCTTCATTTTCGAGGGTTTCGTCATCATTGCGAAATTTCTTGAACCACCGGTGTGCCACACGTTCGTTAATGGTTCCTGAGCCATTCGCTTCATTGATATCACGAGCTGTCTCGGCAGCTTTTTGGCCTAGTTTTAACTAGAACAAGAAAATCGTGCGTATTTGAATTTTGTCTATGCTGTCTAAAAGTCTGCAAAAAATAAATGGAGAGATAGAAAACGATAATAAATAAGACAATTTGATAAAGTGAAAAACGTGCTTCAAAATGATATATAACATGGCTATATATATTAATAAATTAATTCAGAAATCATATATAAACGTAACATATGTGAGAAAACTATATATTTTTTGTGATAAGCTAATAAATCTGTGGAAATATATTGCACTCAAATTGTTTTCATTAGATGATAGGTAATTAGTCTGTGTAAAAATATAAGTAGAATGAAAATAGTACGTGAAAGTATAATTGCCATAGACGTCTTTATGATTTATCTAAAGAATGTCTACGCGGATTAATTCTATAAATGCGTATTATTTTCTACTACATTTGTCTACGATTAATTAAAGAGACGACAATTTGAAAATTGTATTATTCGTAAAGGTTATAAATTAAAAAGGAAAAACTTTAGAATGTCATTAAAAAATGGTTTGAAGGTTTGGAATTAAAAAATAACGTAATGAAGGTATGAAATTCAAAAAAAAAAAGTTTTAAGGTTTAAAATTTAAAATAAAAACGTTTGAAAAATTTGAAATAAAAAAAAACGTTTTGAAGATTTACAATAAAAGAAAAACGTTTTGAAGGTTTTAAATAAAAAAACGTTTTGAAGGTTTTAAATAAAAAAAACACCTTCAAGGTTTGAAATAAAAAGAAAATGTTTTAACAGTTTGAAATAAAAAAAAACGTTTTAAAGGTTTGAAATTTTAAAAAAGAACGTTTGGAAAGTTTGAAATAAAAAAGTTTTGAAGATTTACAATAAAAAACAACGTTTTGAAGGTTTTAAATAAAAAACACCTTCAAGGTTTTAAAGGTTTGAAATTAAAGAAAAAAAAACGTTTTGATAGTTTTAAATAAAAAAAAACGCCTTCAAGGTTTGAAATAAAAAGAAAACGTTTTAAAGGTTTGAAATTAAAGATAAAAACGTTTTGAAGGTTTGAAATAAAAAGTAAAGGTTTTAAAGGTTTGAAATTAAAGAAAAAAAACGTTTTGATGGTTTGAAATTAAAGAAAAAAACGTTTTGATGGTTTGAAATTAAAGAAAAACGTTTTGAGGGTTAAAAATTAAAAATATGTTTTGCAGGTTACAAATTAAGAAAAAACGTTTTGACGGTTTTGAATTTAAAGAACGTATTTTGAAGGTTTTAAATAAAAAAAATGTTTGGAACGTTTGAAATTCTCGTCCTGAGTGTTATTTTCACAACGCTTTATCCGATGTGACCACTGAGCTTCTTTGTGTAAATCTTGTCGAACTAGAATATCTTTGGGAATCTGAAAATCACACTTAAAATGAGAATAGTAGTTTGAAGTACTCAAATCATACGAATAATGAATCCTCATCTCAAATGTCAGAAACGTAAATATTAGGTGTGTTTATATGTTTATATAGTTGTATGTAAAGTAATCCCTCTGAAACTAAATAACCGACTATTATAAATTTTCGAACACAGCTGATAGGCGCAAGAGGCCGTAATGTAGGCCATACCTAGTTTAATTTATTTTAATGCAAAAGGGGATAGTTGATGTAAGTCTTTGGTGCTAAGATACTTCCGATTTGGAGCAACAAGTATTAGACATGAATTATGGTGGGATCCTTCTACCGCTCAAGAAGATATCTCACTGCTGATGCAATTCCCTATCTGTATAAAAGCCAAGTACGTCCAAGGATGGAGTGCTGCTGCCACATCTGGATAGGAGCTGCTAAAAACAGCCTATCCTGCCTTGACAGAGTACAGAATAGACTTCGTGGCTTAGTGGGGGATGCCCTTTTCTCCTCTCTGCAACCTCTCTCCCACAGAAGAGACGTTGCGAGCCTGTCTTTGTTTTATCGTTATTTCCATGGCAAGTGCTCGTCTGAGCTCCATTGTTTCTCCCTCCTCGCCAATCTTTCACGAGAAACACCCGTCTGGCTGAAACTACTGTCAATAATTTTCCCCACTCCTTATCTGTGCCTAAATCCAAACGTAGATTCCATGAGCAGAGCTTCTTTCTCAGAAGTGCACGACTGTGGAACTCTCTTCCGTTTGCCTGTTTCTCACCTGACTACAACTTGGATGTCTTCAAATCCAACATAAAAAAAATTCCTGACAAACCGCCCCCTTAAGTAAGACACTATCAAATCTTCGATACTAATGATTACTACAATACTATCTCATTGATTACTGTACACGCAATAACCCTTATCCCTGAGTGGTCCCCGGGCCTTGATAAGTGGTGACCCCCATGTAAAAAAATAAATAAATATTCCACAAATACCAGGGGTTTTTTGATACTTGAAAATGATTTAAGGGAACATAAGATGAACACAATCTCCACATGAGAGACATATTTATCAGGTTTACATTGGATTTGCTTCATTTTCATTTGGTGATTTATTAAGCAACATTTGATTTCTTCGCAAGACATCTGAAGTCTTCAACTGTAGATAATTTCTAGAACCAAAATCTTGCAATGGATTTTGGTTTAAATTCAAACAAGGATTTTAGACAAATAGGTTTAGGATTATTATATCTTAACTTTAAAAGAATATTTACTTCACAATGAAAGTAAAGCCATCGTTAACCCCTGATGAGGATGGCTAAAGACGACTAGGGTGTAAAAGAATTCTTTTTTTCGCTATTTGTAAATTTTGTACCACAAACAAACTCTTTTAATATATATATATATATATATATATATATATATATATATATATATACCTGACTACAACTTGGATGTCTTCAAATCCAATATAAACAAATTCCTGACAAACTGCCCCCTAAAGTAAGACACTCTATCAAATCTCTAATACTAATGATTACTACAATACTATCTCATTGATTACTGTACACGCAATAACCCTTATCCCTGAGTGGCCTCCGGGCCTTGATAAGTTGTGGTCCCCATGTAATATATATATATATATATATATACTTCTATAAATTTTGGTTTTTGCGTATTGATATTCATATTAAATCCCTTTTTTTCTAATGGAATTTAAAAATAAAATACAACTTTGTTATATATGAGTCGTGGAATTGCATTCATTTGCAAAAGATCTAATTTTCATATTTTTTAAACATTCATTTTAATAATTTTTTATTAGTTTTTTTCGGTATTCTTATGGGATGATCATTTTACATAACTATTACGTGCAATTATATTCATGCAGATATTCTACATGATTTATACTTGCGTAATATTTGTGTAAAAAGGTTATAGTAAATACAAACCTCTTTCTGTATATATATTTATGTATGCGTATATATATTAAAAAATTGCCTACCAAACTCCTCTATCAATTTTCGGTCTACACACATGAAAATTCATATATTGGGTATTTAAACCCATGCGAAACTTTATATTTGGGTTTTAGCAAACGAAAATCGGTGCAAAATGTGAAAATAAAAAAAAAAATGGAATTTGCCAGGTGATGGTCGAACGACGGAATTAAGAATATGCATGCGTAACGTAATTGCTATTGCTTCGTGTTATAATTTTTAACCTTGCAGCAAGCATGTATTCATAGCTCAGGCATTAACGTCAAAAGAAAAAGTTAAGCGTAAGCTAAAAATTTTGGTTTCGATTCTCGGTGATTACGCACGAGTCATTTTTGTTTTTTTTAAACTTTGAAAAGCATTATCATATATGGAGTCCAATATAATATAATAATAAATACGAAATCGGCATTAATCAAAACAAAATATTAAAGCATATATTTACGACCGGGCAATGCTGAGTGGTCTGCTAGTATATATATATATATATATATATATATATATATATATATATATATATATATATATAATTCCAGATTAATAATTTTACATAAACATTTATATGTCGCTTCATACTCATGAATATGTTTCAGTTAGACAGTTATAAGTAAATAGAGACCTCTTAGGGCGATATTTAAATCTAATAGTTTTATTATCTTAATATATTTTCCTATTATGAGCATTATTTTTCATTATTTTATAAGTAATCAATTTATTATTTTTATTATTTTAATTTATTACCTTTTTTATTTATTTGTATTTTTCATCAATATTATTATTATTATTCGTATTATTTCTTTTGTCCTTTTCTGATATCTTTCATCTTTCTTTCCTATCTTTTTTAGCTATCGGTTTTTCCTTTATTTTATATATACTTTTTATTCTTTTTTCTTCGTCGTCTTTTTCCTTTTGACATATATTAAATGCCGTTAATTTACTTTATTCTGAATATCACGTGATATGACCTTGTAATTGTTCTGTATTGGAAACTCGTGTAAAATTGTCATTGCGGACTTCAATTTTGTATAAGCAATGTCGCCTGAAGAGGTTTCTAGTTATTTACTTACGGAAATATACTCATGAATGTGTAGCGATATATAGATGCTTATATAAATAAAAAGTATATAATGTTTATTAAAAAGAGAAAAGAGTAAGTAAATTAGTGTAGACATAGAGGGTATGCCTTTTATTTTCATTCAATCTATGGCCTCATCTTGACATACTTTCACGAAAAACACTCGTCTAGCTGAAAGCACATTCAACAATTTCCGACACTCTTTATCTGTGACTAAACCTAAATGTAGATTCCATGAA
This sequence comes from Euprymna scolopes, assembly GCF_053919585.1. Taxonomy (NCBI): domain Eukaryota; kingdom Metazoa; phylum Mollusca; class Cephalopoda; order Sepiida; family Sepiolidae; genus Euprymna; species Euprymna scolopes. Next base: position 53,789,386 of record NC_136500.1, read on the forward strand.
CAAAACTTCTTTCTTAGAACTGAACGCCTGTGGAACTCTCTTCAGTTTCCTGCTTTCCAGCTACAATCTGATTATCCTCAAGTCCAACATAAACTAGTTCTTGATGAACCGTCCTCCTGATGCGACGAAGGCCATCAACTCCCCATATTTCCTCCTATAACACAGAACACCTAGGTAACATAAAAATATCTGTGCATGAGGTCGCCAAGCTAATCAAGAACCTTGATTCCAGTAAAGCAACTGGCCCTGGTGGCATCCCAATTATAGTGTTAAAAAAGCTTCAACCAGAACTTGCTCCCATACTTACAAAACTGTTTAAGCGTTGCCTTAAGAAGTGCTTTCCAACACTCTGGAAAACCTCATCAGTATGCCCTGTATTTAAGAATTCAGGGGATAAGTCATCTCCCTCTCAGTACAGACCAATAAGTCTCCTATGTGTCATGAGTAAGTTGCTGGAATCCATATTAAATAGAGAAATAGTCAACCACCTCAGCAGGAATAACCTTCTTAGTGACACGCAATATGGTTTCCGATCTGCAAGATCTACCGCAGAAGTGCTAACGGTTATATCTCATAGGATGAGTGAATCTCTTGACAAAGGCTTCCTTTCTAGAGCAATTGCTCTTGACATATCAGAGTTGGGCACAACTCTTTTCCTGATCTACATCAATGATCTCCCTAAACACATATAAATTCATTGGCATCTATGATGATGACACGACTATCTACGGCAACACATCAAAGGCTGTAAATGACAAAGTTCTCTCTGATTCTCTCTCCTCTGATCTCAAGGGGGGGGGAAGACGTGGCTGGTTACCTTTAATGCATCTTAAACTAAGCTCCTATCTTTATATCATCAACGCTCTGATCCCCATCTGGCATCAATTGAAATCGATGGCTCTCGTCTAGGAGAAGCCCCATGTTTTGACAATCTTCTGGTCTTGACCTTCACTCCTGATCTGAAATGGATCACTACTGATGCAATTCTCTATCTATATAAAAGCCAAGTACGTCCAATGATGAAATACTGCTGCCATATCTGGGCAGGAGCTGCTAAAAACAGCCTACCCTGCTTTGATAGAGTACAAAATAGACTTCGTGGCTTAGTGAGGGATGCCCTTTTCTCTTTCCTGCAACCTCTCTCCCACAGAAGATACGTTGCGAGCCTATCCTTGTTTTATCGTTATTTCCATGGCAGGTGCATGTCAGAGCTCCAATCTCTGGTCCCCCCCTCGCCAATCTTTTACGAAAAGCATGCGTCTAGCTGAAACGTCTGTCAAAAACTTTCCCCGCTCTTTGTCTGTGCCTAAATCAAAACGTAGATTCTTTCTTAGAACTGCACGCCTGTGGAACCCTGTTCCGTCTGCCTGCTTCCCACCTGACTACGACCTGGATTTCTTCAAGTCCAACGTAAACAAATTCCTGATAAACCGCCCCCTTAATTAGACAATTTATTAAATCTCCACACTAACGTACTGTACATGCAATAACCCTTATCCCTGAGTGGCTTCCGGACCTTGATAAGTGCTGACCACCTTGTAAAAAAAAAAGAAACGAAAAAGTAATCCAATTCACAAAATGTCCACTACTTATGTTTACTATGCTATAATTCCATTGACTAATATATACCCATTAACCTTTATCCTCGAGTACCCCCGGGCCTTGATAAGTAGTGGTTCCTGTGTAAAAAAAAGTGAAGGAACAGAAAAAAAGAGTTATGGCCCTTGTATCAGTTTTAAAACAAACAAACGACATTTTCATAACTGTTATTTGATTTTCTTTGCAATAATTTATTTGAGTTTTAAACTGATTGGCCGAATCGTAACCTACACTCGGCCTTCACATTAATATTGACACATTTAAGCAATTTAAATTCTGGTCTACCCCAACAATGTTCCACAAAACCATAAAACATTATTTTTTTTTTTTTACTTGGGAGTCGCTAGTCTAAGGCCACTCGAGTATAAGGGTTTATGAATGTAAGATGGAGGTGTAAAACTTACTTATGGTGTAAATTGGGTAGAAATTGATTATTTATGAGGACGACTTATCAGGAAGTCGTTTACATTAGACTTGAAGATTGTCATGTTGTATTCAGTGTTCTAAATGCGGGCAGTTCTGGGAAAGAAGTTATATCGGAATTGTTCATTTTACAGGTTTAAGATTTCTTTCTTTTTCCACTTTTTGTTTTCCTCTATCAGGAAATGGCGGCAGGATGAACAAATAGCACGCATAGCCTCACCCTCCCTATTAATAAAAAATAGAATACATTACAATTACATTACCATTCTCGACGTTTCGAAGTGTAATCTGTGCCTCCTTGTCATCGAAGCATTATTCATTCGAGCAGATAAACTCGTTATCAATCAAATTCTATACAAGAATGAAAAACCGAATATTAAAATGCTGTACAAACCTACTTAATCTGCATTTTTTAAATGATAGATAACCCGTGATACATTGAGTCAAGCTTGCTGTATGCATTTATCTAGTATATGTATAAAAAGTGAGAATGTGTGTATGAGAGGACAATTCTCAACCTAATTACTCATGAGTTTTTTTTATCTACAGACTTGAAAATTGGTATATAGTGTCTTCAGACACGCGGAAAACTTTTTATCAGTTTTTATTCAGAAAATGGGCTGCTAAGGGGTAAAATATAAAAAAGAACTATTACGTGTGCCGCATTCTTGTTAACTGCGTCACGAATGCGCATGCGCGAATCGTTCACATGACAGATTACTTATATTAAGTAGGTTTGAAAACACTTTTTAAAGATTGTGTCAAGCTCGCCTAATTGTTATCGTACTTGACTCATTGCCTTTAAGTTTTAGCATCGATCTCAACTCGAGCGTTTTTTTTTTCTTTTTGTTTTACTTACAAGTGAACTGTTTAGAAAAAAAAGCATAATACTCGCATGCACATGTCTCAGTTTCTGTATGAATTCAAGTATAATATTTATACGTATTTTACGACCGGGCAATGCCGGCCGACCTGCTAGTTTTTAAGGAAATGGATAAGTAATTGATAGATATAAAGTTACCGCTGTTCAATATAGTGGGAACGAGTGTTATTTCACAAATACGTTTCAAATATATTACTTATGACAAAAAAGTTAAGGCCTTTATAGTCTTGTCTACGATTTTTTAAAAGAGGAAACAAGTTAAGTAGGTGTATGCTATCAGCAAAAAATTTTCTTAATTGTTTTCAAAACTGCGTGTCAATATAATGAAAATGATATTGTGTGGGCTATTTTGAAAACATCAATGGGGACAATGGCATCGTAAATTACTACTCCTTTTTAAATTAAGCTATATAAAATACGAGCAAGGAGACTTGATGTTGTCCGAGATGATGATCAAGAAATATCCCACCGTCCATTACATTTATTGCCCTCGAAATCGGTGAAATTACTCATTTTTAATCAAATCGATTGATTGCCTCCTTTAACTAGGGACTCATCTTCGCAGTGTACCGTGGGAAAGCTTCACGTGACTCCTCACAGTGACAGCCCACAACACATTGTAGTGTATATTGCACTGTAGAGAATATTTTATAAAACTATGTGTAAATAAGGACTTCACTTAAACTTTAATATGCAAAAGTCAAGTACCATGGCTGAACTGTGCTCCAAACAGAAACATTCATTTTCAACGCGCTTCTGCCTTATCAAAGAACACAGTTGATTTTACGAAATTATTTTGACATAGTCACTTGAATTAAAGTTAAAGCTATAAAACTCAAGTATCATGGTTCAATTATGGAAGGAAGCGTCCATTTCGAATGCTTCTTTGTCTTCTAAAAAGAATATGCAATTGATTTTATTATTATTTATTATTAATTTGATTTATTTAATTTATGTTGATTTAATATTAAGATGGTTTATTATTATTTATTGATAAGTTAGGTCTTCCTGCTTGCGCGGTGGTAAAACTATCAAATGCATTTGTGATGTTAGGTTGTATAAAAGTGTTAACTTTGGTCAAAATCGAACTTCCTTGTTTAATCGAATTTTTTTCGATTATCGATTTTCGATACTTATCAGCCGCATTCCGGTATAAAACCTACGTAAGAACACTTCCAGACACAGCAAGTACGTTCGTGGGAAATTTTTTTTGGAAAGATCAACCCAGCCGTTTCCGAGTCCATAGGGAATGAACCTACAAACATACACACGCTCATATAGTTTTCTTTTTTGTATATAACAGTAGAGATTTACTAAACAAATAGTCAAGTATTTTTGTTTGAATGTTTATTAGAATATCTAGTTGAAACTTGTCTTTTGTTAACTAAACAGCCTAAAAATAAAACTTAAAATATTTCTTTTTTCGTTTATTTTATTATAATTTCACTATTGTTTTCATTGGTTGTTTTTGTTGTTGTTGTTGTTGTTGTTGTTGTTTTTACTTTCATTTAATTATTGATTCTTTTTTTATTACAATTTCACTTGGTATTTTCCTATTTTTTCGTAATCATTTCCGTTCTTCTTTCCTTTCCTTCTTTATTTCCCTATTATTTACCTCTCTTTTTTACTATCATTTACCTTTCCCTTCTTTTTCTTTTCTTTCTTTCTCTATTTCTTTCACTGTAACGCCATTTCCCTTATTTATTTTATTTTGTTTTCTGTTCCTTCTAATCTTTTTAGTCGCGTGCAAGCGACTCTATAAGTTCCGGCAGATACTGCAAGCAAAGTCCATATGTGGGGACAGCTCCACATATAAGACCTTGGTAAATGTACGGGAACCCCTTCATACCAAGTGTCACTATCCAGCTCCCCTACTTCCTGGGGAGTTGGTCCCCATTTCCCCTTCACTCCTCACATTAAAAATCGGCCTTGTGCCTAATTTTCTCGGTGGGGGAGCAAATAAATACAAACTCCACATATAAGATCTTGGTCAATGTAAGGGAAACCATTCATACCAATTGTCACTATCCAGCTCCCCTACTCCCCGGGGAGCTGGTCGCCATTTCTCCAATCTCTTCACATTAAAAATCAGCCTTGTGCCTAATTTGCTTGGTGGAGCAGCAAATAAATACCCTCTTCTTGGCCTTTTGGTTTGTTTTTTTTGTATTTACAAAATTTTAAAAGCAATAAAATATATAAACAAGATCAAAGTGTAGTATCTGTCCTTACTACATGCTGTACTTATGTTTGTAACTTTGTGATATAAAGTGGGGATCACTTTTCTGTATTAATTTAATGTAAAATGATCACCCACTTTACAACCAGTCAGTCTCAAAGCCATTCAAATCGTTCTCCAGATCATTCAAGTTGTTTTTGAAGGATTCCAGTTATTGTTTAAGCATTCAAGTCATTCTTAAGGTCATTCAATTCATCCTTAAGTTCGTTAAAGTCATTCTAAGTCATTTTCTTTTTATTTATTTAAGTCATTTCAGCCCATTTTTCGGTCATTTTAGTTTATCGTTAAGAATTTCATGTCAATCCTACATTCACGCATTCATTCATTACACGAGAGCACCCAACTAATGGCTATCGGTCTTGTTCTTCTTCATTTTTCTTTTATTTCCATTTATTCCGTTAATAAGATACCAGCTTCTTGATCTAAGATGTTTTGTTTTTCCTTTCACAAAACTCAATCATGTTCTTCAAACCGCAAAAAAAAAAAAAACACAATTATCCTCAACAAAACAACCAAACTAAACGCCATGTATACATATTGATCCATCGAAAGAACTTTTAGCATTTTTTTTTCTTCTAAAATTTCAGGATTCGGAATTAAATAACTCGCAGGTGTTGATATGCCGTAAAGCAAAACAGCCAAACTAAGCACTAAAAATAAATAATTACACATATGAAAACTCGAAGCTTTTCCCAAGATGATCGGATGCAGCATTAAATAATACCATAAGTGTTGATATAGCATAAACGAAAACAACCAATGCCGCATTCATCCTAGGCGGGTTGAACCGACTTCCTCCGACTTTCAAGGAAATATTAAATTCACAAGCAGTCCAAGTCGCACGTATATCCCGGTAAAGGGAGATGACAACGGTAGTTGTTTGCAGGGGGTTATCAACATTCTCCTACATACAGCGCCTAGTATTTCCAAATGGTTATCCATTTGGTGTTGGCCAGGCTCATCGTTGCTTAAGTTCGGTGATCTGATAACTGGTGTGACTACGCGATTATGCCAGCCAAATCAAACTAGTGTATTATTGGGTTGGGGCAAAAATGATGTCGTCATTTGACGTTCAACTTTAAGTTAAAAAACGACATTAATTTTGCACCAATCTAATAAGTGAATTCTTTCTCGCCTTTTTTTCTTCTTGTTCTTGCTTTCCTCGTTTTACTGTTCTTTCTCTACTAATTATTTTCAAGCTTATTTGCTAAGTTTTTCTAGCGTAGTCACTCACGAATTTTTAACTCGAGGGGAGTCTTTAGTTTTTATGTTACCTTAATAGGAACTTTACATAATGTGACGAAAATAAGTTTTTGTGCAAAAAAAAAAGAAAGAAAATTAAAGAGAATCTATTTATAAAAATAACATCTTTCAAATGCTGTATATTTTTAGCCTTACAAATGAGTATCCTTTCCAAAACATGACGAATTACAGGATCGAATGCGATTTATTTCTCTCTGTGCATTCCTGATGTTCTCCTTCAATTTCTGTAGGTTTCAAGTTTGTTGATCTAAACTTTTTCTGAGATAACCACGTACAGATAATGTTGCAAAAATATTGAAAATAGAAACCAGTTTAAAAAAAAACCCATTATTTTTCATAAATAAATAAATTATTTTTAATCTTTGTTGTTTTTGTTTTGTTTTGTTTTTAGTTTGTTTATTCTTTGCAAATAAATCTCCATTGTCCTCACCATATGATGTTAAAGTTCCATTAAAATTCTATCATTGTGTATCATTTTTAACGTTTCAGAATAAAATTCCGTAATATTTTAACGGACCCAACACATTGTAGATGAAAGTCTCGCAAAGAAAGAGGAAAGGGGAAGGAAAAAAATTCGACTCGCTTTTTCAGTTTTCAACCAAAGTCATTTATTCTTGGTATTTCCAACAACGCCTTACATCTTGTTTTCAACAGTTCATTTTCATCTGGTCTGCCAAGTCTGTTTCAGACGTTCTCATCAATCTTGTTGTTTGTGTGCTGCCATTTTCCGGCCATGTTTAGAACAGATTTGTTTGAGTCACCAGCTCTAAGGATGGTTGTCATCCAAGACTGAAGAGGCCTCCCTCCCCTTTGGTTTAGTTTCAGAGTTTTCCTTCTCCTAGACGGATGATCTGGAAAGATCTACTGGGTCCGTCAGCACTGAGAGGGTTTGCTCCGCACCTGGGTTCTAATCCAGGTATTTCTGTGACCCCGCGTGGTTAGTTAATATTACTGGGTTAGTTTGTAGTTAATGTTACTGGGTTAGTTTCTTCCTGCTCGCCATCCCTTCTCCGGCCATGCGTACAAAAAGTCAAGTATCATGGTTCATGCTCTGCTTTTTCTTTCCCTTCACTGTGACCACATATCGCACACAGGATTGGTCATTTGCATATGTTTTATAAGCCTGTTGCTCCTGCTGCTACTGCGGCTACTGCTACTATCGTCTCTGATTTTGTTATACTATGAAAAAATAATAAAACCTATTACAGTTTAAACCTCCTCGGTAATTTCTTGAACATGCTGCAGAAATAATTTTAACTCGAATAATATTAGAGAAACTAATGTGATGAATAGAATAAGGTAATTTATATAAAGGAATGTTTTGTTTGCTTTCTATCTGTTACCTTCTTTTCTTACGTCATTCTCCATGTGTACTGCCATATTTATATATTGTTTTCTTGTCAAATTTATTCTAGCATTTTTACTTCTTTATTTTCCCCTCTCTTTCGCTTCGTTATTTTTTTTAGTTTCTCCATATATTTATCGGCCCTGTCAGTGGGGCATTAGAATACTCCGACTGCCCCCCAGAAGAGGGTAAATGTCCCTCAATGGGGGTCCTGGATATGACCTTAAACTATATCCAGTGGTGAGGCCCCAGCTTGTGGGCTTTGGGGAGTGTGGAGCCACCCTTTAATTACCATTGCTCCCTGGTCCACTCTCACCCGGAGTGGTTGTACCTGTTAGGGTCCCAACTATGGGTTAAATAGAAACCGACGTGAAAACAACAAATATATTCGATTAAAAAAATTTTCTTAAAAATCTTTGGATTCGGCATTAAATCACCCGAAAAGGGTTGATATGTCGTAAAACAAAAGCAACCAACCAACCATATATTTACCATTTTGCTTAATGTTCTTCCCTTCTTTCCTTTTTATTTTCTATCGTTATATTTCCTTCTGTTTAATATTTGTGAGGAGACTCGATGTCGTCCGGGTTAGTACTTTTATCGTTATTGAAATCGACGAAATCGACCAGTTTTCGAACAAATCAATTGATTGCTTGCTGTAGTCGGGGACTCTCTCCCCCGAAGTGTACTGGGGAAAAAGCTTCACATACCTGACCGCACTAACTTTGTATACAATATATTATATTTATGGATAAATTTTTGTTGATTTTATAAAATTATTTTTAATAATGGCTTGAATTAAAGTTTATCCGCTCTAAACATAAATATTAATTTCGAACGTGCCTCTGTCTTATCAAAGAGCTAACTGTTGATTTTATGAAATTATTTTACATAATTACTTGAATTGAAGTTAAGCGTACAAAAAGTCAAGTATCATGGTTCAATTGTGCTCTAAAAAGAAAAATTAATTTTGAACGCACCCGTGTCTTTTAAAGAATCTATAGTCGATTTTCTAGGCTAGGTCCTTCTGCTTGTGCGGTGTTGAAGCTTCTCAAATGCACTTGTGATGTTAGGTTGTATAAAAGTGTTAACTTTGGACAAATCGCACTGTCTTTTTTGGATCGGATTTTTTCGATTGTCGATTTTCGATACTTATCGGTAGCATTCTGATACAAATCCGAAGTAAGAACATTCATTTATACATCAAGTGTATTCGTGTGAAATTAAAAAAATAATGGGCCCAGCCGTTTTGGAATCTATAAGAACCGAACTCTCTCGAACTCTTTCTCTCTCACACAAACACTCTCTCTCGCACTCACACTCACTCACACACCCAGTTCCTTGTATATACATATAATAGTATAAGGTTGGTGTAAAAGCAATGTCGTTTTTTTTTAACGTTCAACTTCATGTCAAAAAACGACATTGCATCAACTTAATGGATTCTTTATTTTTTTCCTTGTTCTGTATTTAATTTCCATTTCTTTTTTGTTTGTTTATGTACTCCTCTATTTTTCTTTTATTATTTTAGTTTAATTCTTCTTTCTCCTTTCGAATAGATCTTCCTATTTTTATTTTGCCTATTTTATTTACATTCATTCTTTTCATTTCTTTCTATTCTAGCAATTCAATGTCAGCTCTTTATTGGCGTAAATCTAGGAGAGTAATGTGCGTAATAAACTAAACCACATTTATTTCACGTTGATAAATCAAACATTTTTCTTTTCTTTGCCTAATTCTCCATCTTGCGGTAACGTAGAAAACTTTCTTTTTCGAAAAAAAAAAACATGGCTGAAACGTAACACTCAACAAAACGTGAAGTTACACGAGCTACAAGGGCGGAAGGCATTGATTTAAAAAAGTAAAAGTAAAAAAATAAAAGAAAATAAATACGAAATGGAAGAATAAAAAAGGTGTAAGAGTTTGTTTATAAAAAAAATGTGGTCGGTTGGTTGGTGAGATGATATGAAGGGCAGTGGACAGTCGTGATGAAATGACAAACTAGGTGGGTCGGTGATCCAATTCATATAGACGGGGTCACTTCCAGGGATCCATTGTGCAAACTGTGACCTTTCGTCCTAACAAAGGTCACAACGTAATGAAAGAAAAACAGACTGACCCGACATATCTGAACACGAAAAAATGGCAACAAATACACCGACATCAAAGATGTAAACTAGCTTTATTTATATGTTCAAGTATAAACTATACAACCTTCCGTCAATAGAGCTCTCTTCTCCCTCTCTATCCCCCCGCACCTTTCTCTCTCTCATATATATATATATATATATATATATATATATACATACATACATATATACATACATATATATATACATACATATATATATACAAACATATATATATACATATATATATACATATACATATATATATACATATATATATATACATACATATATATATATATATGTATATATATATGACTGACGTAAATGAACACTTAAAATTAAGATGTTTAAAATTCAACGTTATTTCAAGCGGTTAATGGTAGCCGAATGGATTAGGTCTCCGCTAATCGAGCCAGAGATGTCTCGTGATACGGGGTTCGAATCGTTCGACTAGTAGTAATCGTGACACCCTGCACTGAAGATTCCCGAAAGGATGAAACACTAGTGTCTGTAGGTATTTAATTATTATAGTAAAAAATAATTATATATATATATATATATATAGTTTCCAAAAAGTCACGGAAGGATTTTGAACATAAATAGATTCTTTATTTTTTATGCTTATCCTTCTGTAATTTTAACACTATCTGACTAAGGCATTGGGACTTTGTTTTGAATATAATGCAAAATTCAAACAATCTTTATGAAAAATAATGTCTTAAATGTTGCTCATTTTAAGCTTCGTATACTTGTGCCCTTTGCAAACCATTATTCATGACGGATTGAAAAATCTCTGGATTGCGTTTTAACTTCCTTATTTCGTTCCGCAAGCTGGCAGACCTCGAAACATCAAACCCTAAACCCTGCAAGAATTAAGGGGAATTAAGGAAAGAACGAAATAAGGGAGTTATATCGCAATCAAGTGATTCAGCAATCTGTCATGAATAATATTTTGGAAAGAGCACACATATATGAAGCTGAAAATGGGCAACATTTAAGACATTGTTTTTCATAAATTGTTTGAATAATGCATTAAGTTCAAAATCCTTCAGTAACTTTTTGAACACAATGTGTGCGTATATATATATATATATATATATATACATATATATATATATATATGTCTGTGTGTGTGTGTGTGTATGTGTGTGTGTATAACATCTGCATGAATATAATTACAGGTAATTGTTAGCAAATATCATCATACCATAAAATATCGAAAAACTATTAGGGAATTAATTAAAATGAATGTTTAAAAGAATATGTAAATAAGCGAGATCTTTTGCATATGAATGAAATTCCACGACCCATACAGTGGGGGGGGTTCAAAAGAGTTTGCAGACCTATTTTTTCTCAATTTCTTTATTAATTTTGCTTTATTTTTCATTTTGGACTCTTCCATCATTTGCTGGTTGCCATTCTGGTTCGTTCCATTACTACATTTTACGATAAAAGCCAGAATTTAATAATAGTTCGACATTTTCCACTTTTCAGGTGAGTCAAAAGTTTATGCAGGTTATCTTAATTTATTGATAATGGCTAAAGGGAAGATATTGACAGATAGGAAGAAGGGTTAAATTGTTACATTTCTTGTGCAAAGAATCTACATTGGAAATTTCGAAAATTTTGAAACGAGATCATCGAACTGTGAAACGTTTCGTCATTGACAGCAAAGATGGAAGAAAAAAAGCATAAAAGTGGCAGACCAAAGGTGACTTCACGACGAGATATTTAAAAAAATCAAGAGGAATTTGCTAGCAAACCCACACAGCACAAGCAAAGCTATTTTCGACCATGCAAGAGTGTCTGGCATTTCTAAAAGGACCCGAAATCGGATTTTGAAACAGAGAGCCGACCAGAGAACACAGACAAAATGTCCTCCTTTGAGTAATATAAACTGTCAGAAGCGACTAGCATGGGCCACTAAATATTTGAAAACCAATTTTCAAAATGGACTGACGAGGTCAGAGAAACCCTCGACGGCCCCAACGCTTGGGCCGGCTTCTTAAAGGCAATAGCCCACACTTGCGATTCAGACGTCAACAGGGGGGGTGATTTGGGCTGGTATTATTGGAAGTAAGATTGTTGGTCCTTTTCTTGTCCCTGACTGTCAAAATGAATTCTGTGAACTACTGCAAGTTTTTGGAAGCAAATTTATTGTCCTGGTTGAATTCACAAAATGATGCTCTCAACCAGAATCTAAGTATCCAACAAGACAATGCCCCAAGCCATGCTTATCGGTTCACAAAAGTTTGCCTTTCAAGACAAGGGGATATCTGGTGAACGTCTGATGAACTGGACACCTCAGAGCCCGGATTTGAATCCGATAGAGAACCTCTGGTCGATTCTGAAGAGGGAGGTTTACAAAAACGGGCATCAATTCCATAGTAAAAAAGACATTTGGCAGAGAATCAAGAAGGTATCTTCTTAAATCACACCTCAGCAAGTGCATACATTAACATCTTCTGTTGATAGGAGGCCGATTGATTTGATTAAAAATGGAGGAAAGCGAATAAAGGGTTAAACAGTTTCATAAATTCGTATTGTTCTGTTAATTGTTATTTGAGTAATAACTGTTGTTTTCTTGTAATATGTTATCAATATATGGTACTATAATCATGATGACACAATTTTTCGAATTATATCATGTTTAAAAATTGTATTTATTGCGGATAAATGAGTGCTTGTAAACTCTTTTGGCCCATATTCCTTCCTAATATTATTTAAAGATCCATACCCCCACCCCCACCCCAGAATATGATTATTTGGTTTCCGTTTCTATGAATTTACTTCATATATTTGCATATCAAACAGTGAGTAACATAGTTATTATATTGGAAAATATTGAAGCATAAATTTATCAATTTATACAATTTGCAAACACTTTTGACCCCCACTGTATATAAGAAAGTTTCATTTTCTTTTGGAATAAATAGAAAAAAGGTTCTTGGCCGTCGTACCAGGATCAAAGTGGAGTTACTGTTCTGCTGATGCTACATTTAAGTTACTTTGTGTTTGGTCAATGGAAAGAAATGCTCTACTTCACTTTTTCTGTCCTCGGTCGATGGAGGAGAGATATTTCGTGACTGAGATCATTTTTATTTTTGTTCCTATCCAAAGTATCCCTTTTTGGGAGTGGAATTTTCCCCACGTCTAACTCTGCCCTCGTAGGGAGACAAGTAAATAAGAACATTTAAATAGCATTTGCGTTCGTCTATCATACACGTTACAAACAGTATTTTCCAGTGCTAGACGCATCGATTAATTGTTCACGCCTATGATAGTTTATATACTAACTGGATAGTTAGAGAGTTCTGGCAATTTGTTGAGGCAGGCAAGGCTCATGTGCGTCGATTTCTCGTTTTTTGAACGCACGTGCATCCATGTAAACACACGTCGCAGCCCCTTTGATGACATGTGATCGTCATCTTCTCATTTCCAAAACTCAATTTCGTGCCATGAAATCAAATTAATGAAAATTGTATAAGAATGAGACCGTGTTTTTGTCTCCTATTTTTTATGGATGGATTGGCTTTGCGCAAGGAATACAGCAAATATATGTTAATAAAATGCTCAATTACTCTTTATTAAAAGTGCATCGATTTTTTTTTTATGCTTTAAGAAAACTCTACCGGGATTTGAAATGGATATTAAATATTAATATTTAAAAGCTTCTTTTTTTTAAGATTCTGGTTTTCCGGGTAATAAAACGAGGCATGGGGATTCGTTTTGATTGGCCATTCTTTGTGGAAAAGCGTCTTAATTGTTTGTATTCTTTCCTTTTCCTTCTTTTTTTCTTTCTCTCTCTCTCTCTCTCTCTCTCTCTCTCTCTCTCAAACACACACGCACGCGCAGGCACGCACACTCACACACACACACTCACACACATACACATTCGGCGCGTTTTCGCAAATCAAGTTAACACATGTCTTTCCAAAAGCCAAAGATTATTAAAATAAGATCGTTCAGTGGGGAGGGGGGGGCATGGCACTCGCGGTGTGTTGAGTTGATGAAAAATCGTTATTTTCAGATTAAATCGGCGTCTGGCCTGAGAAATTGATCTTCGAATTAATAAATTGATTGGGAACATATGTCAGTGAGGTTTCATGACGTTAAACCTAATTAAGAGGAAAATGGCTGACATGAGTACTGAACTAACTAGATCTGATATTTTTATGGTAAACAACTACTAATCGAGTCCATAACAAAATTAATAAGCATAAACCTTTATTTTCTTCGCCAAATAAAAATTAACAAAACATTCAAAGAGGGTATTAATACATAAAATAATAAGAAGAAAAATTAAATTAAAACTATTTTTTTTTAATTTAATTAAGCGTAGAATGTTTAATTATTTGTTAGTTATTGTTAATAGCGATATTTATAAACATCCCTAAAACATTACTTTCAATATTCGCCTGAAAAATTATATATATATATATATATACTAGTAAAAGTACCCGTCGGTGACTGGGTTCAAAAAAAGCCTACAGAAAATGAACTCTGATTTATGAAAGTATGATAGGTTATGAAAAGGAAGGGTTGTAAATTTGGGTTGAATTTGGGGGTATCAAAACCAAAGCAAAATATGATGAAAGTAAAAATAAAATAGATAAACCCCATAATTTATTATACCATACCTGTTCACACTGAAACACTTATCACAATATTTTGTGGATCTATATTAAAAAAAAAACTTGTTAAACTTTGTGACATATTTCCATTCTATGGAGGTCAGGTGCGAACAAACACCCCATAATGTTATTATACTATATTTCTTCAAACTGAAACATAATTATCAAAGTATACTTACGCAAATAGATATAAAAATTCTTTATTAAAGTTTGTACCTATTTCCATTCTATGGAGGCCAGGCGCGAACACAGAGCCCACAATTTTATTATATCATCCCTATTTAAGTTAAAACATACTTATCAAAGTATTATTATGTACATCTATATCAAAAACACTTGTAAACGTTTTTTTTAATTTTTTATTACCATACTTTGTGGATCAGGCGCGAACGCAAACCTCACAATTTTAATGAACCAGCGTTCTGCCAGATCAAACATACCCATTTCTGTATCTCGATGCATCTATCATTATATGTGATCAGTTTTTTTAAATAGTCAACCATATAGAAGCCTATTCGTGTCTACACACACACACACACACATATATATATATATAATATGAAGCTGATTGACACACACACACACACACACAATCAGCTTCATATTATATATATATGTGTGTGTGTGTGTGTGTGTGTGTGTGTGTGTGTGATGGAGAGAGAGAGAGAGAGAGAGAAAGCAAGACTATTCCCTATGGGGTTGAAATACACGCTCCTTGGTGTAGATTGTCATAAATACATATAAATAACGTATTACACACACACACACACACACACACACACACACACACACACATATATATATATATATATATATATATATATATATATACAGAGAGAGAGAGAGAGACGTAAAAAAACAGTCTTGGAATACAGCTGTTTTGTCATAAATTTATATATATATATATATATATATATATATATATATATATATATATATATATATATATATATAATATAATATAATATAAAGCTGAACGTCCGTGTGTGTGTCTGGTCACGAATAGGCTCCTATATGGTTGACTATTATTGAAAACTGATCACATATAATGATAGAAAGTCTATCGATACACAGGAATGGGTATGTTTGATCTGGCATAATGATGATTCATTAAAATTGTGGGGTCTGCGTACGTGCCTGGTCCACAAAGTATGGAAATAAAAAATTTAAAAATTTAAAAAAAAACGTTTACAAGTGTTTTTGATATAGATGTACATAATAATACTTTGATGAGTATTTTTTAACTTAAATAGGGATAGTATTATAAAATTGTGGGCTCTGTGTTCGCGCCTGGCCTCCATAGAATGGAAATAGGCACAAACTTTAATAAAGAATTTTCATATCTATCTGCGTAAATATACTTTGATAATTATGTTTCAGGTTGAAGAAATATAGTATAATAAAATTATGGGGTGTTTGTTCGCGCCTGAACTTCATAAAATGGGAACATGTCATAAAGTTTAACAAGGTTTCTTTAATATAGATCCACAGAATATTGTGATAAGTGTTTCGGTGTGAACAGGTATGGTATAATAAATTATGGGGTTTATCTATTTTATTTTTATTTTCATCATATTTTGCTTTGGTTTTGATACCCCCAAATTCGAAGCTATCTCTTTACAACCCTTCCTGTTTTGAACCCAGTCAACGACGGGTACTTTTGCTAGTATATATATATATATATATATATATATATATATATATATATATATATATATATTTAAATTCAAAATGGCGTAATGGAAACATATTATAAGGTGTCTACAGCTTCACTTCCACTTTTCGGTTTTTGTTCATGCCAAAACACTTTACTTCCTTTGGATGAATTGATCGTTACTATTTCTTCCGATAAGCTAAGCGCCAAATAGATTCACTAATTGGTAGAATAATTAAGCGATTCATTTAGTGCTGCGAAACAGATACTGTCAAAAATTGTAAATGTCAACTGAATTAAAGGAATAAATTGTAAGATGGTCAACATAATGAACTTTGGAATATAGACTTTTTCATTCATTCACTATATATATATGTGTGTGTGTGTGTGTGTGTGTGTGTGTGTGTGTGTGTGTGTGTGTGTGTGTGTGTGTGTGTGTGTGAAATAAGAAAATAGTTGCACACTATTTTAAGACACTTATTTTGAATAGAAATTTGAAAATTTTGAAAACTTTAAGTGTCAGGAAAATGATAAAATAAGTTTTATGTCCTTTTGTTGACGTTGTAAGTCCAATATTTCGCTAAAAATAGCCTGATCAGGGTAGTTAGTCAGTCTGTAGTTTTCTTTTCTTCGTTTTGTTGTTATAGAGGAAACTGCTCGAAACTGGGGCGAACGCACACGTCAAAAATTTACAGCTTGTACTTTTAAATTTCTTCTCCAGGACTTACCTCCTCTATAACAACAAAACGAAGAAAAAAAATCTACGGACTGACTTACTACCCTTATGAGGCTATTTTTAGCGAAATATCGGACTTACAACATCAACAAAAGGACATAAAACTTATTTTATCATTTACCTGACACTTAAAGTTTAAAAAATTTTCAAATATATATATATATATATATATATATATATATATATATATATATATATATATATATATATATACGAGAGCTGTTCCAAAAGTAACGTCTACTATTTTGTATTCTTAACACAAACAGTTTAATTATTGACAAAATTACCACTATTCTCAATGGACTTTTGCCAGCAATAAACGATAGCTGTGCATGAGCGTCCGGTGCGTGCTTTAATATAAGAGGGTCGTTCTACAACCATACCTCTTATTTTTATTTTTATTTTCCAACTCGAAAAGTTGAAGAACTACGATGACAAGAGTGATACGATTAAAACAGGCGACCGTTTCTGCTCTATAATTTAGTTTTCCAGTCATCATCATTTTGACTTCAATTTTGCCAATAATGCTTTGACAGTCTCACACCGTTAATATCTGCAACAGAGATACTAATATCTGCCACAATAATATTCAGATCATGAATGCATAATTTCAGTCATCATAATAATGAAATTTGCAATTCTTTCTGATCCATATATATATATATAAACATGTCTTACAATAATCATATATATATATATATATATATATATATATATATATATATATATATTACTTATAGTATTAATAAATAAATAAATAAATAATAGACTTATAGTATTAATAAATAAATAAATAATAGACTAACACACCCTTTCCCTCACTCTTAAGCAAACTTAATAAAAGTAAACAAAGAAAAACAAAAATAAAATAAATTATTAAATTGTTTATAAAAGTGGTGACTCCTTTGTAAAAAAATAAAAAATAAAAAAAGGGAACCTAAAAAACAACAACGGATCAAAAGCGTTCGAGGAAAAATGGCTGACACAAAATGGCTGACACAAAATGGCTGACACAAAATCACTCTGTTACATCTTAAAACAATTTACCACCTAAAGCACATAAAAATGCTTGTGGAATATCAGAAAAATGAAGAAGAAAAAAAGCTGCTATTTAATTAATAAACGGCGAATTTGCAAAACGGTAGTATAATTTTACAGAGAAGAATATAAAGTTTTAGAAAAACTAATAAAATAATACACTCACACCTGCTTCAAAATGTCTTCCGTGCATATCGAAGATCTGAATAACTCGAACGCAACAAAATTTAAACCCAAAATTTTCCGCTTTTCTAACAATTACCATATATATATATATATATATATATATATATATATATATATATATATATATATATATATATATTTGTTTACCGTTTTTTGGTAAAGAATTCCAACGAAATGCTCGATTACATAGAAAAAAACTTTTTTCGATATAAGAGCTTAATATTTAATTATTTAAATGTCAGCGATTTACCATTAACTGGTCGCCCTTATGTAAACCTTGAAACCGACGGTACCAATGTTTTCCTGACCTTCTGTACGTTTAAATAAATGAAAATATATATATATATATATATATATATATATATATATATATATATATATATATATATATATATAATCTGTATTTATTGCCTTTGACTAAAAGTAAATTTGATTTAAGTCCCTTTAAATGACTGGCCTTTTTTATTGTTACAAACTGGCAAAATTTGGTGTCTTAATCTCCTCTCTAAAGTCAGGAAAATGTGTATCATGATTCGAAATTAATTTAATAATAAATCTATTTTTGCAATTTTCCTGCTTTCAACTTACGAAAATTTTATCTGATCTTGTGAAACATGATAATCGAATTATACCGTTCGTATACATTACTGACAGCAGCGTCAGCAAGCTGAATGATCTCGAATAATACCACGGCCACCGAGATATAGAAGGCCTGTTAACTGAAAAATGCCTGCAGGCAATGTAGGTAGGATTTGTCGGACTTTACTGTCGATACTATATAGCGGCATTTTTAAAAAAGCATTAAAACATATTAGAAAAGAAAGGAACCCAATTCGATTAATAATGAAACTGAACTTTATTCAATAT
Source organism: Euprymna scolopes (assembly GCF_053919585.1). Classification (NCBI taxonomy): domain Eukaryota; kingdom Metazoa; phylum Mollusca; class Cephalopoda; order Sepiida; family Sepiolidae; genus Euprymna; species Euprymna scolopes. The sequence goes on from NC_136500.1 coordinate 53,808,382, forward strand.
AAAATATAAATATTATTTTTTGCCTCATATTTAATGCACTCTTTTATTTTTAGTTCATGTCAAAACTTTAATTAAAACTGATTAAGTAATGTATATTTAAGACGAATTTGTGTTCGTATGTCTCGGAAGAGAATAGAGAATTTCCTATTTCATTTTTCATTTCAGTCATGTGAATTATTTACATATAAACTTTTATAAAACAAACAAACAATATTAAGTTTTAAATATATTTCAAAGAAATAAATTCCGTTCGGTGCTAAAATATTGAATTCATCAATCGTTTTAGTTTAAAAATTTGGAAAACAACAACAAAACAAAAAAAAACTATCCTGAAAAATGCTTCTAACTTTAAGATATTTGAAAATACTCAATAAAAAGTTTTATTTATAATTAAAAGAACGGACTGAAAATTATTCTCGTATAAAAATTGTTTGTTTTGTAGTTAAAAAAATGAAATATTCGATTTTCTTCGAAAAAATAAAAATTCAAAAACAAGTCCACTTACTGTTACATTTTGTTAGATTAAAATTATTTCAATGTGCAATCATAATACTTGCAATTATATAATTATCCAAATGGAGAATTGTTTTTTTTTTCTCTTCAGGAGAAGAAAAACATGCACATTTTGACTACCTTCATAAAATTACCACAGTCATTTTCTAAGGGCACGAAAAATATTTTTATGGTTGAACACATGAAACTTTAGGCACCCTTTACCTACATGTTGATCTTGTAATGACGTCACGCTGTCATTTTCACCGGCCTCCTCTCTCGGTAGCCGTGGTAATACTCAACCTCGAACTGTCAGTTTTATATCAACTTAGGAAGATTAAAATAAAGATATAATAATTATAAACCTTATGTCTAGAATTCTTATTTTAATTTAGATAAAAATCTATTATATGATTTTTATTCATGTCAACAATTTAACGCTTACGTCCAATATGTCCTAAGAATAAATTGAAATTCAGGGTATCTAGCTTTATTAATGCCTAATGACCATGGCTCAAAGCTAATCTGAAATATTTTAATTTTTAAATAGTTGTGTCCATAGTGTGCCCCCTAAACCCCTTTAAACCACGAAACAGATATTTGGATGAAAGTCATTTCTTGCTGTCTAGTATCTATTGCTAAAATTTCACAAATAATTAACTGGAAAGTATCAACCTTTTGCACGAAGGTAAAAAAATATAGTAAACATCATATTTTGATTAGAAGTTTATCCTGTACATAGGTATGATGATTGCAACGTCTTGCCAGACGATTGCCACTCCCTCAGACATTTAAAATCCATGAGCCCAAATGCCTGAGGGAGTATCTATACAAAGATGATGTTACAGAGTCTTAGCTTTGTACGACAGCTAAGTCTCTCTCAAGCAAGAGCAAGATAGCCAGCAACAAATTAAACTGCAGACCAGCTTAATGCGGGTACTGGTCTCCCGCTTTGTTTTTTTAAATCAGAGATTTGCTTCTCCTAGAAAGGTTGCCTTCATCACAGCTTACGAGTGCCCTCTCCACCCCAATACACATATATACACACACACACACACACACACACACACAAATATACACTGTGCTAGTTGGCCGTTGACTCAGAAAAAGAGTTCATTCGCCCTTTGGAAGGTCTTGTTTTTAATCCTTCAGGGAGACTAGCCACCCTCCTCACCAAACAAGTCTGGTGGGGGAACCAGTTTAGTCGCCGGTGACCCGACCATGAGGCAGGTAGTACTGGGTTACATGGTACCAGTAGCATATGACATGACCTAACAAAAGGTATATAGACATATATACCTACTAAGCTCTATAATCTAATATGTAAAAGGCACTATGTCTGTGTGGCTGTCTGTCTGTCCGTCTGTTTATCTCTCTCCATATTTTCAAACTCTATCTCTTCCGAAACTAAAAGACGCAGAGCGACGCTTGGGGCCTCGAATGATTGGATTTTTTATGAACCGTTTTTTATGGATCTTTCCCAGATTAAAATAGTTTTTTAAGGAATCATAAACGGTTAATTTTTTTTAAAAAATGATACCCATTTTGTACATTAATCTTAGGTTATTTTTCATTTTTAATATGTAATCATTTCATATGCATGTCACGTTGGTAAAGTGGTAACGTCATCAGCTTTTAATGCTAATTTTGCTTTCGATATCGATTCGAGCTGATGGCGTCCAAATACACACACACACATATATGTATATGTATATAATGTATATATATATACACACACACACACACACACACACACATATATATATATATATATATATATATATATATATATATATATATATATATATATATATATATATATGGCAAGTAAGTTACTCATAAACATTTGTATTTCATGTTTTAAGACATCGGGCTAAATATAGTATGAAAGTATATGCCAATTAAGCTACACCGAAGCTTTCGCGTTTCATCCCGGTAGTGAGACGTCAAGCTTTTTCGCGGTATGTTTACAAAATAATAATTATATCATTTTTAAAATTATTTTGCTGAGATATTTAACGTTAACAAATACTATTAAACTTGTATACATCTTTCGAAAAATATATTGATCTAAAATACATGTTATTTGAAAATTAAATCGATATTTTTCTGAAAAAAAAAAAGTTTAAATGGAATAAAGAAAAAAAAACAAAATTTAAGAATGGATTTTGTTAAAATTTGATTGTGAACAAAATAAGCAACAAAATTTAAAGTTTGGCTAAACGTCCCGTTTATTTTCAATGACTTCTCTGCATTGTCCATCACGCGGTTCCATTAATTTCTTGCAAAAATTAGTAGTAATTCCTGATAACTCGCATACGTGATCCTGATTTTTCGGGTTTATTTTTAGAGCTCCTTCTACAATTATCGCCTAAACGGTTTCTATTGGATTCAGATTGGGGATCATGAGAAGGCAACTTAATTAGGACAAATCTTTATTCTTCAAAGAAAGCCATAACTTTCTAGGGCTCTTTTTACAAAGTCCATTGTCCTGCATAAAGAAAAGAGATTCACATTCCCATATTTTTAATCGATTGATGCTCTAATTGGGGACTCATCGCAGTGCACCAGGAGGAAGCTCACATGACTCTCGCTATGACATTTCACGATACATTTTTTCTTACAAAGGAATCGCCACTTATCAAAGCCCAGAGGCGACTCGAGGATAAGGGTTAAAGAGTGTACAGTGGTCAAAAGGGCAATATAGTAATCGTTAGACGTAGATTTTGTAAATTGCGTTAAGAGGAACGGCTTATCAAGAACTTCTTTACATTGGACTTGAAGACGGCGATATTGTAATCAGCTGGAAAGCAGATAAACGGACGAGAGTTCCACAGGTGTGCAGTTCTAAGAAAGAAGCTTTGTTCATGGAATCTACGTTTAGGTTTAGCCACAGATAAAGAATGTGGGAAAGTATTGATAATCTTGTTACTGTAAATCTTAGCATTAATATTGTCATGTATGCGGATGACAGGGCAAACTCATTTAAATTAAATCATTCTCCTACTCCATCATATTGTCACTAGCAAACTTAGCGCTTGTTTGTCACCTGTCTATGGTATACAAAAGTTTTGCCGTCAGAATCAAATATATTAAACTTGGACTCATCACTGAAATGTACTGTATCCCTCTGTGCGTCTGTCCAAACAACATGTTTTCGCGCATGCGCCATGCATGCCCTTTGATTTTGATTTAAAATTAAATTGAAGCTGGAATGTGGGTATACAATCTTGCATTTTTTTTACTTCCTAGAAAACGATTTACATGCAACTGATGTACAGTTTCAAAACTGTATTTATTCTTTGATACTTTCACGATGTTCTTAGAGATCTGCCGATTTTTGTGGCTTTGTATCTAACATTTTTTGGTCTTATACCTGCTCATTACAAGATGAAAGATAATTTACAACCTATAAACAATATCAGAAATTTATTAAATTGATTCCCCCCCCCGATAGTTAGCGATAATGAAATGTTCTTTTTTTTCAAAAGAAGTCGTTTATAATTTGTCTATTGCTAAAAAATAAACTCCTCCTGAAAAATGAAATTTCACTTATTAGTGCAAAGATCCATTGAGTGTTTTAACAACGTGAATGAAATGTTCTCTAAATTATCATCGTTCTTTAACTTTAGTCTAGTGACTTATTTCGTTCCTTTCATTTGATCTTTATTCAAAAAGAATTTAGTATGTAAAATTTTGTAACTACTTATATTATATTGCACCCTAATCTGTATTCGGTAAAAATGTCATTTCTAATAATACATTATCTTTATATATAATATCCGTTAAATATTATATCCGTAATATATATATATATATATATATATATATATATATATATATATATATATATATAATTATTTCCACTGCCAGACAACATTGCAGCCAGCAAGAGCCACGAAAGCTGGCTGCAATGTTGTCTGGCAGTGGAAATAATTATATTTTGTCTCACACATTCTGAATATATATATATATATATATATATATATATACATATATATATATATATATATATATATATATATATATAAAGGAACTTTGTTTGCGTATCTGTGAGTTCGTTCGCTATGGACTCGAAAACGGCTGGGCTGATTTTTTTTTTAATTTCACATGAAGGCACTTTATGTGCGTGGCAGAGTTCTTACATAGGTTTTGGTATCGGAATGACTTCGATAAGTATCGATAACCCATGATCGAACTAATTCGCTGACAGAAGGAACAGGTGATTTGGACTCAAGTTAACACTTTACACAGTCTTACATCACGTGCATTATTACCAGACAAGCCGAAAGGCTCAACCCATAGAATCAACTGTAAGTTTTTCGATATGGCAGGGGCGCGTTTGAAATTAATGTTTCTCGATTTAAAACGCAATTGAACCATGATGCTTGACTTTTTCATTTTAAACTTTAATTTAAACCGTTTTCATCGCACAAGCAGTAATGCCAGGCATATTTCTAGAAGTAACGTTAAGAAAGAAATAGCGACAGCTAAGAGGGAATTTACGGAAATCACGAAAAAACGCATCGAAGCACAAAAACTAGGAACTCGTGACTTCTGGAAAATCTACAACAGTGTAGTAAATAATGGGCAATCAACAATTCCCCCATTAACCAACAATCACGAGGTTCTTTGCTCAGCAACCGAGAAGGCTAACATGCTTGCCAGTCGGTTTGCCTCAAACTCCACACTGGACCCTCTAAACCACCCCCTACCTCAATTTCCTATGCGGACAGACGCCACGCTAGACGACCTGAAAATCACCCCTGCTCAGGTGCATGCTATCATAAAAAACCTTGACACTTCCAAAGCATGTGGACCCGACCTCATCCCAGCTGTGCTATTAAAAAAGTGCTCAGCCGAAGTAGCTCCAGTTCTCTCCAAACTCTACAACAAATGCCTTAATGAATCTTGCTTTCCGAGCTGTTGGAAAATTGCTTCTGTAGTACCAGTATTCAAGAATTCTGGCGAAAGAACTGACCCATTAAGTTATCGCCCTATTAGCCTCCTCCCACTTTTTGCCAAAATATTTGAGACCTTAATTAACCATGCTCTAGTCCAGCACCTTACAGATGCTAAACTTCTGACCGACCGTCAATATGGATTTAGACAAGCCCGTTCCACGGCAGACATCCTCACTGTAATCTCTGAACGCATATACCATTCACTGGACAAAGCGGGGGAGGGCAGAGCGGTAGCTCTAGATATATCTAAGGCTTTTGACAGGGTGTGGCATGAGGGTCTCCTCAGGAAGATTAGATCTTACGGTATCACTGGTAGAATACTTAACGTAATTAAATCCTTCTTAGATAAGAGAAAAATCCAGGTTGTCCCCGACGGTCGTACATCTAAACAATATGATATAAATGCGGGAGTGCCCCAGGGATCTATCCTGGGACCTCTGCTGTTCCTGATATTCATAAATGACCTCCCCGACAAGATTGCCTCTGAGATGGGTATATATGCTGATGACACTACACTCTATAGCAGGCACGACAGGAAAACAAACGAACATATATCTAAAGTAATGGCAGAAACACTAGAGGATGACCTCCAATCAGTAGTGGAATGGGGACAAAAATGGATGGTAACGTTCAATGCCACCAAGACAAAACTGGTTTCATTCAATAATTACAAGAAACCTTCTCTACCACCTATAGCAATGGCCAACGACTCTTTATCTGAGAGTACGTCTCTCAAGCTCCTTGGCCTAACGTTCACTGGAAACATGAGTTGGAACAGTTACATCGAGGGCATTGCCAGGGCCGCTGCAAGGAAGGTGGGCTCTCTCTACCGTGCTAGAAAACTTTTAACACCCGAAAGTATCCTGTACCTCTATAAGGCCACTATTCGCCCATGTATGGAGTATTGCTGCCATATCTGGGCCGGTGCATCGGCTACTTGTCTCTCGCTCCTTGACAGGGTTCAAAAGAGAGTCGCAAATCTGATAGGCCCTAAACTGGCATCAAAACTTCAGCCTCTGTCCCATCGTCGAAACGTTGCATCCCTCTGCCTGTTCTACAAGTATTATAATGGTGAATGCTCTGAAGAACTGCAAGCACTTGTGCCCCCACGACGTGAACACCCTCGACAGACCCGACAAGCTGCAAAATCCCACCCCCACACTGTAGAGATCCCTAGATGTAAAAGATCCTTCTACTCCAGTAGTTTCTTCCCCAGAACTGCTAGACTTTGGAATTCCATTCCGGGTCACTGCTTCCCCAACTGTACTGACATGCATAAGTTCAAGTGCAACGTGAACCAACATCTCGCTGCCCTAATCCCTACATAGTACCCCAGTAGATGTTTCCCCTGATAGTAGCCCCCTACACCAAAGTGGCAATGTGCCTTGTTTGGGGTGAAAATGTAATAAAAAAAAATAAATAAATAAAAAATAAAATCAGCGGTATGTTCTTTTATATGACAAGGCTGTGTTCGAAATGAATGTTTATGTTTAGAGCACAATTGAAGCGTGATATTTGACTCTTGCATTTAAACCTTAATGCAAATCATTATATATAAAATAATTTTATAAAATTAACAGCAGGTCCTCTACGGTGCAATATAGATTAAAATATACTGTGAAGTTAGTCACTGCGAAAGGCACGTGAAGCTTTCTCCAGATGCATCGCGATGGGTCCCCAATCAGAGCAGGCAATCAATCGATTTGATTGAAAAATAGGCTATTTCATCGATTCCAATGACAATAAAAATATGGGAGTGTGAAACATTCGTGGATCATCATTCAATCTCGGGCAACGTCGAGTCACCCAACTATCTTTCACTGAATAATAAATGAAAATGTAATTTTATGGGAAGCTTTAAGGTTTACATTTAAGAATTTCTGAAACCAATTATAATATTAGTGCAAGATTGATACATCATAATAAGATTTAATAGTCTATTAGAAATCAACATCGATTATAGACTAAAAAACGGATTATAAACTAAAAAATGAGATTTCATAAATAGGTATTTTACGTGTCTGAAAGTGTTCTTAGATAGATTTTCTATCTTAATGTTTTCAGTGAGTATCGATAATCAGTAATCGAAATTATGAAATTTTACACGAAGTAATTTCATGTACCTGGCAGTGTTCTTAGGTAGGTTTTGTATCGGAATGTGTTCGATAAGTATCGATAATCAATAATCAAAATAATCCGATAAAAGAAGGAACAGGCGATTTGGACCGAAGTTAAAATCTTACAGAACCTAACGTAACAAGTGCATTTGAGAAGTTTTATTATCACACAAGCCGAAAGGTTCGACATATAAAATCAACAGTAGATTCTTTGCTATGACACGGGGTGCGTTCAGAATGTTTTGAGCACAATTTGAATATAATACTTGACTTTTTTTATTTTAATCTTTTATGCAAGCCATTATATATAAAAAATAATTTTATAAAATCAACAGTAGGTTCTCTACAGTGCAATGTAGACTGCAATATAGTGTGAAATAAGTCAAAGCGAGTGACGTGTGAGCTTCCTCCCAGTACATCGCGATGGGTCCCGAACTAGAGCACGCAATCAATCGATTTGATTGAAAAATGGCGATTTCACCGAGTTCGATGGTCATAAAAATATGGGGTTGTGAAGTAGTCCTTGGTCATCATTCAATCCCGAGCAACGCCGGGTCACCACGCTAGTATTATATAAAAGGAACTTTGTGTGTGTTCGTTCCCTATGGACTTGAAACCGGTTTGGTCCGTTTTTGAAATTTCACACAAAGCTACTTGATGTGTATAGGAGTGTTCTTACGTAGGTTTTTTGAATCACACTCTTCTAATTACTGAAAATCTATAATCGAAAAATTCCGATTAAAGAAAGAAAGTCATTTTGACCAAAGCTAACACTTATACAACCTAACATTACAAATGCATTTGAGAAGTTTTATCACTGAAAAAGCAGAATAGTTCAGACTATGAAATCAACTGCAGATGCATTTTATAAGACAGTGGTGCGTTCAAAATGAATGTTTTTTGTTAATGCCTTTTTAAAGCACAATTGAACTATAGCACTTTACTTTTGTACGTTTGACTTTAATTCAAGTGATTTAATAAAAATTAATTTCATAAAATCAAAACTTGTTCTTTGATAAGACAGGGGCGCGTTCGAAATGAATGCTTTTGTTTGAAGTAAAATTGAGCCATGATATTTGACTTCATCATTTTACAGTTAAATTGAAATTCCAAGTAACACATAGTTTTATAAAATCAACAGTACATTTTTTAGAGTGCAATGTAAACCACAAAAGTCACCGCGGAAAGGCATTTAAAGCTTACTCCTGGCACACCGCATGAGGGACTAACTAAAACAGGTAATCAATCGATTTGATTAAAAATTGGACGATGTCACCGATTTCGATGACAATATAAGTATTAGAGGGTTGGAACATGCTGATCCCAACTCAACCCCAGATTAAACATTTCAAAATCAGAATATTATGAGCTTAAAAGATATTTATATTCATAAACAATATGAATGTGAATTAAGTTTATATTCCCGTGATATTAAAATGTTTCATAAAGTTACAAATGCGCTGAAAGTGTAAATCCATTTTCATTGAGCTAAATAATCCGTTGAAATTTTAGAATGGTTTTATTGAATATATACATTATAAACGTATATATATATATATATATATATATATATATATATATATATATATATATATATATATATACATATATATATATGTATATATATATATATATATATATATATATATATATGTATATATATATTAATACGATAGAACCCCGGGATACGGTGGACCTTGAATACGGTTTTTTCATGGCTACGATGCGGAATACGATATTTTTCCGAACCCTGGTTACGGTATATACCCCGACTTACGGTATTATTTATAATGTTATTTGATTATATACATGTGTATTATATACTGTGGAGGATATTGTTATTAATTTTGAATTCCGTGAGTTATATATATATATATATATATATATATATATATAAGCCTGAGAGCCTGGCATTGCCCGGGTGTTTGGAGGTGTTTTGAGAAAAAAAAGTGTTGTAGTAGGAAGGCAGGCTCGAACCTGTACCACAGAGGGGAGAAAAGAACGGGAAAAACGTGACGTCTTTTCTGTTATGACAACCGCTAAATCGGAAGTGACGTAGGTTTAAATTAAGGCTAGACAATCGAAAAGAAGGGATGACTTTCGACGATATCGTCGAAAAAAGCTGCCCCTTCCTGCAGAAACGTGCCCAGTTGAAGGTGAAGAAATTAATGTTTTTAGTCAAGTTTTTGATATTTGTCGTCTGAAAGGCCGGGATTCAAAACGATACTGTCGAAATTTTTTGGCAGACATGCACACATACATACATACATTTATACAAACCGATTAAAAAGCTTGTCCTATCTCTGAATGTCCTTTATGTAAAATTCAAAATGTTTAGACCAGAAATTGCCTTAATAATTCGGTAGAGACCGCAGAGGTAATTTTTTTTTAATTTGACCCCTATTATGACCACTTAACATTTATTGTTTTGGGCTCAAACCAAGTTATTAAGTAAGACCCATGTCAAAGGAACCCATATCTAAAATTTCAAGTGTTTATACCCAAAATTGGCGGAGAAGTTTGGTAGCGTTCTCAAAGGTCAAATCGTTGAACTTTGACCCGTTAACAGCCAAATTTCTGGCCGAAAACAGATTACAAAGATTTTCCCAAATTTCAATACCCTGTATATCAAATTTTGAGTCTGTAGACTGAAAATTGATAGAGACAGACAGACAGATACTTTGATTTTATATATAGTAGTATGGATACCCGGCGTTTTCCGGGTGTTCGGAGGTGTGTGTTGAGCAAAAAAAAAGTGGCAGTAGGAAGGCAAGCTCAAACCCGTACCACGAAGGAGAAAAAGAACGGAAAAAGTGACGTCTTTGCTGTTACGACCACCGTCAAACCGGAAGTGATGTAGGTTTTAATTAAGACTAGACAATCGAAAAGAGGGGATTATTTTCGAAAATATCGGCGAATAAAGCGACTCCTCCCTGTAGAAAAGTGCCCAGTTTAAGGTGAAGAAATTAATGTTTTTCGCCAAGTTTTCGGTATTTGTTGTCTGAACCGTCAAGCGTCAAAGGGATACTGATCTTGTGAAAATCCGTCTTTTCTGTCGAATGTTTTAGGCAGACATATATACATACATACATACATACATACATTTATATATTGGTAGCTCAAGTTTTCGACTCAAACCTATTTAAAAACTTGCCCTATCTCTGAATACCCTTTATGTAAGATTTCAAATATTTAAACCAGAATTCTCTGAGTAATATGGTAGAGACCGCAGAGGTTAAATTTTTTTAAAAACTTTGACCTCTATTATGGCCCCTTAAAATTTATTGTTTTGGGCTCAAATCAATTTATTAAGTTAAATCCATGTCCAAGGAACCTATATCTCAAATTTCAAGTCTTTATACACAACATTGACGGAGGAGTTTAGTAGAGTTCTCAAAGGTCAAATCGTTGAACTTTGACCCGTTACTAGCAAAATTTCTGGCCGAGAACGTATTACAAAGATTTTCCAAAATCTCAATGCCCGTATATCAAACTTCGAGCCTGTAGACTTAAAATTGATAGAAATAGGGAAAATGTACACAGACAGACACAAACAGACAGACACTTTCACTTATATATATATATATATATATATATATATATATATATATATATATATATATATATATATAAAATTATTTACTATAATAATTGTTAAATACCTTCAGACAGTAGTGTTTCATCCTTTCGGGAATCATCAGTGCAGCGTGGTACGATTAACATCAGACGATAGACTCGGACCTGGAAACAGAGGCCATCTCTCTCTCTCTCTCTCTCTCTATATATATATATATATATATATATATATATATATATATATATATATATATATATATATATATATATATATATATGTATATATATATATATATATATATATATATATTATGTGTTCACCAACGTTTCGTCTTTATTTCGAGACTTCCTCTGGGTGAATGAGATTAAGAAACCAAAAAAAAAAAAAATATACCAGCACAAAAAATATTTGAAAAAGTTTCACGTGCACAGTGTGACGCAGTTCTATTTAAGAGAAACGGAAAAATTGATGTTGGAAATTCAAAAAGGAAGGGGGGCTGGCGCTGTTAAAGAGAAAGGAAATTTTAGTGACGTCATATAGTCGTTAATTTAATTTTAAAACTATGAACGCAAGTTTATATTCTTATTGGGAAAAAGATATATCTGTTGAAATTTAAATATAAGTTTGTAACAGGAATGAAATTAGTGTTTTTTATGTAATTTATTGATTGAGATTATGTGTTAATTATTACAGGGGGTGTTTGAATGGTGTGAGAAAGTTAACCTGTTTCCACAGTTAAATAATGTTCTTTTAATAACAGTTTACTTATTAATGGCGCTATGTTATAGAAAATTGATTTTAAACAAGCAAAAGTAGTTAAATTCATTTCAAATAAACCGCGCCGGAGACTCCTTGAATCTGCGCTTATCGCAATTTCAAGCACTATTAAACAACGTGGAGGTTTCTATAACATAGCGCCATTAATAAGTAAACTGTTATTAAAAGAACATTATTTAACTGTGGACACAGGTTAACTTTCTCACACCATTCAAACACCCCCTGTAATAATTAACACATAATCTCAATCAATAAATTACATAAAAAACACTAATTTCATTCCTGTTACAAACTTATATTTAAATTTCAACAGATATATCTTTTTCCCAATAAGAATATAAACTTGCGTTCATAGTTTTAAAATTAAATTAACGACTATATGACGTCACTAAAATTTCCTTTCTCTTTAACAGCGCCAGCCCCCCTTCCTTTTTGAATTTCCAACATCAATTTTTCCGTTTCTCTTAAATAGAACTGCGTCACACTGTGCACGTGAAACTTTTTCAAATATTTTTTGTACTGGTATATTTTTTTTTTTTGGTTTCTTAATCTCATTCACCCAGAGGAAGTCTCGAAATAAAGACGAAACGTTGGTGAACACATAATACGGTTTGTTCCTTTTTTATTTTCTCTCTCTCTCTCTCTATATATATATATATACACACACACACACAGATATATCCATATATAACTGTGTATGTGAGTTCCTTACTCATAGGATCCGAAACGACTGAACCTATCTTTTGCAAATTTCACACAAAGCAAATTTATATGGCTGACAGTGTTCTTAGATATGTTTAATACAGAAATTCATCCGATAAGTACCGATAATCGAAAAAATCTGATATTCAAAATGGAACTTCTCTCTTATAGATAAAAAATTTTTACAAGATTTTTTATGTTACAGCGCCAAGGAAGATAATAAAATTCCAGCAACTCATTTCTTCTTTAAAAACAAAAAGCAAACTTAATCATGAGATATGGCTTATTGGTAGAGCATTCGACTACAGATGTAATGATCTAGTGTTCAAGCCTGTGGTTATCTTACCATTTCATTTTTTCTTATCAATGAGTTCAATTTAAGATTAAAACAAGACGTACCATTTTAAATCGCATCAAATCATTTCTTCGTTTGCATATTTTAAAACTAAACATTTATCAGAAGTGACTTTTATAGAGCATTTATCGTAAAGCTCAAATATCAGCTGACGTGATATTGTAAACAAACACAGAAAGAAATTTATGAATGACTTAATTATTACTTTTTATTGTTTTTGCGAATTAGACCACCGTGCAGATTATTCCTCGTAATATATGGTAATCAATGAAGGATTGATTCTATAATAATATATACGCAAAAATATCATGTTTAAGCGTATTGTACGACCAGACAACGCTGGGCTGCCAGCTTGCTATATATATATATATATATATATATATATATATATATATATATATATATATATATATATATGTATATATATATGTGTGTGTGTGTGTGTGTGTGTGTGTGTGTGTGTGTGATGGACGAATCGAAATCACTCGTGACAGAAACAATTATGGAACTTTTATTATTATTTTTGATTTTAATACAAAAAAGATTATACGAAAAATCAAAAAAAAAAATAATCATAAAACAAAGCGTCTCCGTTGCATTAAATAATATTTGCTTGAATGAAAAAATGCTACCTAAATATACCAATATATATATATATATATATATATATATATATATATATATTATCAACTTATGTATTTTTATCTGCTATAAATGGAAATAAATAAATTTGGATTTAGTGTGAGTCTTTGTGTGTTGAAATTAGTTAACAATTGTAATGTGATTTTTGATTATAAGGAATCGATAAAAAATTTATATGCTGGAGATGAGAAGCTGACCTTTTTGGGACCACTAGTGTTATAATGTTATATAATGGTTTTTATGTGTGTGTGTGTGTGTGTGTGTGTGTGTATCTATATATATATATATATATATATATATATATATATATATAAAGTGTGTGTGTGCGTACGTGTAGACAATCCAGACAAACGGCGTGTCCTTTGACTCTGTCTCGCACCCAGAATCATAATAAATCGAAAGTCCAAGCTTTTGGTGAGGAGATTCCACTTAGCTTATCACTTACATCTGCTTATCAATCTCTACGTGTATATGTACGTACGTCTATAAACGAGTGTGTGCGTATCCTATGCATGTATGGGTACGTGAAGAAGCATGTGTGGTAGTGCGTTGATGTATATGCATGTATATTCACATATGCGAGTGTGTTCGTGGGATGCGTGAGTTTCCAATTCAAAGTTTTATGAAAGACTCGGTTTTTAATAGAGGCCACACAAGTTGCTGACCATTCCAAGTGAAAAATGTTGGAAGGGTCATATTCATATAGATCTTAACCTTATTGGCTATACCCTTGTCCCTCTGGCTGCTAACCCTGCCCGCCCTATACTCATATTTCTATCATCTACACTAAGGAAGATCGAAGGATAAGTCGAAAATGTGCTTTTGAGAGAAACATTTTTTTTTTTCAAAAGAATTTTTGTATTCTTACACGTCAACGCATAGGAAATAATAACAGAAAAAATATTAATATTTATATATTTTTCGTATTGATTCTTTATTCATACATATTTAAATATACATATATTAATATAGATAACATATATATATATATATATATATATATATATATATATATACCATTTCGAAATAAAATGATCTTGCCATATCCATTTGGTTCAGTTGAAAAATTTCAACACCAACAACAGTTTAGACGCACGATTGTTTCTAAGGCATCTCTACATCGACACACATTTCAGTAAAGCAGAGTTATAAATGAAAAAAAAAAACAATCATAAAATCAATATTGTCCAACATTAAATTCTCAGTCATTTGGGTACAAACTTCAGCATGCAACTGGAAAAAATATAATTCCTGCAAATTAAAACGATCCTGTCTACTGCCAAACCTGTGATAGAAAACCGCGTTCAAACCGCAGAACTAAGTAAAACGCGAGATAAAACCACCCAAACAAATACTATTCATTATACATTCACACACTAAATTATCCATGCTAACCTCTAAGCCTCTTTTAATATATTTACCATACAAAATGCTTTTTCTAGCCATTAAGTTTATACATATATATATATATATATACATTCATCACTATATTCTATATATTCTATATTGTATATTCACCACTATAAACAAATCATCTGTTTATATATATATATATATATATATATATATATATATATATATATATATATATATATATAGATAGATAGATAGATAGATAGATAGATAGATAGATGATGATGATGATGATGATGATGATGATGATGATGATGATGATGATGATGATGATCTCTCCCGACAATTTCGACGCATGACCTACCGCCACAACTCTTACGTTGTTCGGTAATCCACACAGATGATTTGTTCATGATGGTGACGTGTTTGCGTAGAACCAACCACACTTTTTGCTATTACTGCTAATCCTTGTCGACGCAGATGAAGCATACAGTAAAACGCAGGTTTTTACATCAGTTACCTCATCCTAGATCCAAGTCTTAACGAAGATTTGGAGTGCATCACCCCAAGTGAATTTATGTATCCTCAAATACCAACATGGAAATTACTACGACTCGGCGCGGTACATACAGAGCCTAGCCTTCCTAAATGGTTGCTTATGTGGTACTGGCGAGAACCGGTGTCAACGTGATTGTGGCGTATATGAAGTATGGGTTAATATATACATTAATAGTTGAATATATATATATATAGTGTGTGTGTGTATACGTGCATGTATGTGCATTATATTTTTCAGGTGAGATGAGATATAATTATTTCCGCAATCAAATAACGTCGCAGCTCACATAGACCATGAAAGCCGCAGACCAGAATCCAAGACTCGAGTTTAGACATCATCAGTTGAATATATTCGATATTTTCACAGAATGGATTTACTTTCATTCCGTTTTTAAATGTGCCGGTTATTTTTACAATATATTACTGTTTTTCTTTAAATATAATTTAGAAAGTAAATTTAATTTGTCAACTCAACTCGGTGGATAACAGCAAATGAAAGCTGGTAAAAAGCGATCAAAGATGCGAACATCAGCAGAAAAAGTTTTGTCCTCCGTATTTTCCCGATGAGCAAAGTATTCTGTTTATGATTGGTTTGAAAAGAAAAAAACTACCAATAGCGAATATTATGCCGAATTTTTGTTGCGTATGAATGGAAATAATTATTTCGGCGGCAAATATTAAGTAGCTAATAGACAAAAATATAATCATAAAAAAATAACGATGTTTGGGAGAAAATGGTTATCACGAGAAGAGATTTCGCAACATACATGGGTGGCAGCAGTAAAATATTTAAACGTGGAAGTGAAAATACCTCACAATCTCAGATGAGTTAATTGCGTAAGGAGTATCTGACGAACCAGTAAAATGTAAACTTTATTGAAAGCCGACGAAACGAAGGTATATTTTCCAAAAAAACATACACCAGGAATTTGTCCGACTAATTGCTTACGTAAATTTGCATATACGGGGTAGACGTTGAGGAAATATAGAAAAATAAGTCAATTTTATTATATATGTATATATAATATTTACATATATATGCATATATAATATATACATATATATGTATATATAATATATACGTATGTATGTATATATAATATATACGTATATATGTATATATAATATATACATATATATGTATATATTATATATATATACATATATATGTATATATAATATATATGTATATATAATATATACATATATATGTATATATAATATATACATATATATGTATATATAATATATACATATATATGCATATATAATATATACATATATATGTATATATAATATATACATATATATGTATATATAATATATACATATGTTATATATATATATATATATATATATATATATATATATATATATATATATATATGTGTGTGTGTGTGTGTGTACATATGTATAACTATTAGGGGTCCTGGATATGACCTAAAACTATATCCGATGGTGAGGCCCCACCTTGCGGGCCTTGCGGAGTGTGGAGCCACCCTTTAATTGCCATTGCTCCCAGGTCCACTCTGACCCGGAGTGGTAGTACCTGTTAGGGTCCCAACTATGGGTTAAATAGAATCCGACTTAAAAAAAAATATACTCCATTAAAAATCGTTCCTCAAAATAATTAGATTCGGCATTAAATAACCTGAAAAGAGTTGATATGCCGTAAAATAAAAACAACCAACCATAACTATTAGGTTGATGAAAAAAATAATATTGTTTTTGACGTTCAATTTTATGTCAAAAAATGACATTATTTTTGCACCAACCTTATGTATATGTGTGTATGTGTGTTTATGTTTGAGACATCACATTATCGTGGAGTCTTTATTATATCAGGAATCGGTTTTACTGATGTAGATTTGTGTATGCGACACGAAAATCGTTTTGTTGGAGAAATAGGGGAAATAACATTACTTTATTATAAATATGCATATGTGTATATGTGTATGAGTGTTGGTGTGTATATGTGTGTGTATTTCTGTTTGAGGCATCCCATTTTTGGTGAAGTCCTCCATTATATTTTCGAACTTAACCGTGCAAAAAGCAAGAGCAAGAAAAGTGAAACGCAAAAAGGTCACGGTTCTCGAATAAGTGATATGTAAAACTGCATTAGATATAAGACATCCATTAACCTTGTTTAGCATACGTTGAGATTGATGTTTTTATTTCGTCTTTGCGAGCGAGACTAAATGAATTCTAAGGCCATGCTTTGAGCACATGTTTGACAAGCATCTGCCAATGTTTTTTAAGAGGCCATATTGTTTTTTTTTGTGTTTTTTCTTTATTAATTTTTGTTCGTTCAATTTGTTTATTCATTTTTTTTCTCGGCATAAGACGAAGCAAATATGATGAAGGTCGTAATTTAATCTAAATTATGTTCGCTCCGAGTGGGAGATGCAACCAACAGGTCACGGCTTCTTAGTAATATTCCTGTCAGGCAATGGGTGTACGTTGTGAATTATGAAGTAGAACGCTGGCGTTTTGCTTCATTCTGTCGATATAATGCGGTTTCATCGGGAATTTCTTTCGTGTAACTTATGGCTGGTCTATAGATAGAATTAAGTTTAAACCCAATTCGTCATTGCGTTTTTTTTTTTTTTTGTTTTTTAATTTTCACTTAGATTAACGCCCAAGAAGTCACATTGCTACTTAGATCAAAGGGCTACGTTGAACAAACACTTTAAGTGGGAGCTGTGCAGCGAGATGTTTGTTCAACTTACATTTACATTTCTACATACTGGAGCAGTCTGGAAAACAGAGAGCACTTAGGGAATTCCAAATGCTAGCGGTACGAGGAAATAACTATTAGAGTAGAAACTCTTACGGTATTTGGGAACCTCTATGCTAAAGTGTTCAGAGTTGACAGACTGTCGGGTCGGTCGGGTGTATTTCTGTTGAATAGGCATCAAAGCTGAAAGTTTAACAGAGCACATTCCATTGATGTACTTGTAAAAGAAGAGAGGTGCTGCATTGCAACGGGAGGACAGGGCGTATTGTGTGAAACGCTCTAGAAAAAAGAAACCATTTCCGTTTGATAGAAAACGTTTTTTTTTTGTTTGTTTTGCTTTTTGTTGGAGCCCATCTACTAGTTGGTCAGTTGTATACAAATCCCAAGAGCGATAGGAGCCTTCTATCATGTTTGAAAGTGTTACAATGTTCAACAAGCAAGATCGGAGATGCGGCGCTGTACAACTCATGCTCTCTACCGATCCAAATTATGACAACACGGCCATTGCCAGCACCCTCCAAATGAAAATCCCTGCGATCTAACGCTTGAGAGCGCAGCTTAACGAACTTTCTGGCCGGGGTTATGGACTTTGGTGCGGTTTCAAGTGGAGACCACATCATGCCACTTCACATCTTCGAAGTTGGCTTGAAATTCAACACCAAGTTGTACCTGGCTGTGCTGAAGTGTGTGGTGATTTCCTGGTGCACTCAGGTGGCCGCTGGTAGACCCTGGGTGTGGTAGAAAGACTCAGCCCTGAACAACAAGTCCAAAGAGACCTAGGCTTCACTTCAGAAGGAGTGGTACGACCTAGTACGCTTCTATCACTGACCCCCTTCCTTCCTCAACCTGAACCCGCTGGACTATTTCGTTTGGTCATCCGTCGTGAACATCACCAACATGACCTTCCGCAACATCAAAGCCAGCCGAGTCTTCGCCAAGCTCCCGCCGACGCTTGTGGAAAAGGCGTGCTCTCAGTGTGTATCGAGACAGTGATTGAGACTGAAGGCGGCTACATTGAATAGATGTCAGCTCTACCACGTAATCAAGTTATATGAATTTATGTTTTCAATAGAAGTTTTAAAATCATAAGGCTTTAGTGTTGTTTTCTTAAGGGCGACAACTTTATCGTTCCACCCTATCCTGACAAGTGTGACAAGTTTTCTAGAATAGTAGATGGAGAAACTCTTTCGTTTGCAGCAGCCTTTGTCGCATCTCCTTTAAATTTGTTTCGATTCATGTTAGCTAGGTAAGGCCAAGGAGTTTGAATATAAAACTCTCGAGTAGAGTGGAATTTGCAATGTTTTTAATAATTATTAAAGAAAAAAAGCTTTGTCTTGCTAGTATGTGTCAGTATTAGTGATGGAACGATTCCAATATTTTCCTCGATTCCATAAAGTTACCGGCGCGAGTAAAATAATTGCATTTCTTGTGGACCGTTGTTTATATATATATATATATATATATATATATATATATATATATATATATATATATATATATATATATGTATATATATGTGTGTATGTGTATATATATATATATATATATATATATATATATATAATTGGAACTTCGCAGCCGTAAGTAGAGTGCTCTTGTATGTTAAAGTCGGTTCATTTTAAACTATTTCTCATCCCTTTGTACGATAGCTGAAACGTTAACGATTAAGGCTTGGGCGCTAAATGCGTTGGTTTTGATTATAGTTGGGTGCATTCAAGTCATATATATATATATATATATATATATATATATATATATATATATATATATATATATACTAGCATTTCAGCCCGGCGTTGCCCGGGTGTTTGGATGTGTATGTTGAGCAAAAAAAAAAAAAGTGGTAGTAGGAAGGCAGGCTCAAACCCGTACTGCAAAGGAGGAAAAGAACGGGGTAAAACCTAACGTTCATGCTGTTACGACCACCGCCAAACCGGAAGCGACATATTTTAAAATTAAGGCTAGACAATATAAAGGAGAGGATAACTTTAAAAAATATCGGCGAAAAAAGTGACTCCCCCCTGTAGAAAAATGCCTAGTTGAAGAGGAAGATATTAATGTTTTTAGCCAATTTTTCGATATTTGTCGTATGAAAGGTCGAACTTCAAAACGATACTGATATTGGTAAAATCCGTCGCCTCTATTGAAAGTTTAAGGCAGACATGCAAACAGACATACATACATACATTTATATATTGGTAACTAAAAATTTTCGACCCAAACTGATGAAAAAGCTTGCCCTATCTCTGAATACCCTTTATGTAAAATTTCAAATATTTAGACCAGAAATTATCTGAGTAATTTGGAAGAGACCGCAGAGGTCAATTTTTTTTTAACTTTGACTCCTATTATGACTCCTTAAAATTTCAAATCAAGTTATTAAGTTAGATCCATGTCCAAGGAAGCTATATCTAAAATTTCAAGAGTGTACACCTCCCAAAATTGTTGGAGGAGTTTGGTAGAGTTCTCAAAGGTCAAATCGTTGAACTTTGACCCCTTAATCGCAAAATTTCTGGCCAAAAACCGATCACATCGATTTTCCCAAATCTCAGTCCCCTGTATATCAGATTTCGAGTGTGTAGACTAAAAATTGGCAGTTATTGCGTAGGGAAATGTACACAGACACACACACAGACACTTTCACTTTTATATATATATATATATATATATATATATATATATATATATATATATATAATACACTGAATACAATATAGTAATAAGTAGAGAATTGGCTCTCTAATAGTAAATAAGAAACTGCAAAAATTAAAATATAATATTTCAGAGTATTTTACTATCGGACTACTCCGAGCGCCCTGCTTGTAAATAATAAATACGAATTATTAATAATAATAATAATAATAATAATAATAATAATAATAATAATAATAATAAAGGATAAGACGAGAAAAGAAAAATGGGAAGAGAAACAACTACACGGAATATACATGAGAGTAACGAAAACACAAATGGATGCGAAAAGGGCACGTTAACCGAGAAACTTAATCCTAATTACTGCAGCACAAAATAACTCAATAAAAACCAACCACATCAAAGCAAAGATCGACAAAACACTAGAAAACAGCAAATGCAGACTCTGTGGAAAAACAGAAAAAACGATAAATCATATAGTAAGCGAATGCAGAATACTGGCCCAAAAGCTATACAAGAACAGACAGGACAATGTGGGGAGGACAGAACACTAGGAACTATGCAAACAACTGCGCCTAAAACGCACAGACAAATGGTAAAAGCATAAGCCGGCAACCGTGCTTAAAAACGAGAATCACAAATTCTCATGGGACATGGACAAATAAACAGATAAACCCATCCAAGCAAGAAGACTGAATGTCGTAATAATTAACAAAAAAGAAGAGTCCTGCCAGATTGTAGACTTTGCTGTTCCAGATGACCACAGGTTGAATCTAAAAATAGGGAAAAACGGAGCAAATACACAGAGTCAGGTAGATAGCTAAAAGGAATAGGAATGGTGAAAAAAAATCAAGATAGTACCTATAATAGTAGGAGCACTAGGAACAATTCCGGAGAGCTTTGAAAAAAGAATGGCAGAAATTGAAATCAGAGGAATTGCTGGAAAGATACTACGAATGTCAATAATGAAAATAGGGGAAATATTAAGAAACCCCTTTGAAAGCGGAAACATGCATATGAGCCACATGCGCGGCCAGGCAAACTACTGGTGAGCTAAAACATGAACAAGCATTACATGGAACCAAAAACATTAAAGCTGCATATCTGTAAGTTTTCTATCCCCTGCCCTATCCACCACATTGCATCATCACCGCCCCCCCAAAGAGTAATACCAAACAGCCGAGAAGGGTCAAGGAGGATAGAAAGACCGAGGAGAGAGCACTGACCAGACCTCGCTGGACAATTGCAAAGGAGTGGAGATCAATGGCCGCTGCCGACGAAAAATCAATGGTTAGCAACTGTTGCGATAACGCAAATTCATTTGCAAATGTTATTAATAAGGATGGAGAGTACTGGAAACCTGGGGAGACTTGTCACTCAGCTTCCAGGAGAAGGCTAGAGGTTGTTTTTAAGTTGTGCGAAAGCTCCTTGTGAGCCAATAATAATAATAATAATAATAATAATAATAATAATAATGATAATAATAATAATAATAATGATAATAATGATAATAATAATAATAATAATCATTATGATGATGATGATGATAATATTAATAATAATAATAAGTAGTAGTAGTAGTAGTAGTAGTAGTAGTAGTAGTAGTAGTAGTAGTAGTAGTAGTATGAAAAGGCGGTAAACAAGCGAAGGATATAACTGCATTTATATATATGCATTCAAATATATCATAAAACTCATACGTCAGTGGCGATGGGTAAGTTGCTAACGGCACAGACAGAAAACCTGCGTGTGCAAAGTTCGATTCCACTTCATTCCACAGAAACACCATCATAGAACCCACTCTTTACCTTATGCCTAACCTTCTGGGAAGGAGGTATATAAAACATAGCATATACAGGGTGGGCCATAAGTCACGCACCAAAGACTTAAATGATGTGAAACTGTAAAATCTGCGGGGCAAAATATATTTTCTTTTCTTTGGGTATAAGATACATCTTCTTTTATGATTGTATCAGCGTGTACAACGTGTTTTTCAGTTTATTGGTTAAGTTTGGTTTTAATAAATAACGTTTATTACCATCAGAATTATTTCAAATCCTTTAGTGCGCGGCTTATGGCCCACCCTGTACATCGTATTTTTCAAAGAGAGCATACAAATACAATAGTATAAAAATCAAACATAAATCTGTATAAATGATGGTGTGCACTACTGTTGGTATTTTTCTTTCTTTTTTTTTTATTGTTAATTATTTTTGTTTAACAAAAATAATTTTTTGTTGTCATTTATTCTTGTTGATGACACGCCAAAATAAAGAATACGACTTTGTCGTAGCGTCTGGATTCGCAATAGCAAAAATAAAAAAATAAAATAAATAAATAAATAAAAAAGCAACATTTTATTTTATTTTATATATATTTTCTAATTTGAACGCGATAGACATTAAAAGAACAGACTGGAAATCTTAATGGATTCCGGTATGTGTGAGTTGCTCACACCTGTCCAAATTTATTGCCAGGAAATATCGGATGTGCCTGGACGATGTTATAGACAAAATTCTTTTCAAAAAAATACTTCAATAAATGTCGCTTTATGTGCAACCCATCCCCTACCCAATTAATGCCCCCTCCCTACAACCAAATAATTACTATGAAATGGAACACATACGAATAGAAAAAAAAAGATCATACGATGCTATAGCTAGGTGGAATTCATACCTTAAGAAAGGTTTGGAGTAAGAGATAGAAATATAATAAGATGTGATTTGATGCGCAAATAGTAAATTATTGTTAACTAAACAATTAAAATTGGTGGTTGCCCAAACAATCTCATTATCAAGTATCGTTTTAATATGCATTTCGTGTCATTAAAATAGATCAGAAAGCCTTATGAAAACCCGTGTTGATTAGCTGCGCTTTAGTATAATAATAATAATAATAATAATAATAATAATAATAATAATAAATGGGCAAAAAACTGATGATAATAGGGAGCGCTTCGTAACAATATATATGTATTTCAGCTGTGGAAAATGTTATAAGCGCTTACTGATAGCATATTTGACTAAACGCCTATCTCTCTTACAAAGATACGAGTTTGTTCTTGTTTCCCTGCACACACATACACTCATACAAACACACACACACACACGAACATATATATATATATATATATATATATATATATATATATATATAAGTATGTGCACGCGCGTGTGTGTATTTACTAGCAGCTCGCCCGGCGTTGCCCGGTCGTACAGTACACTTAAATATTATATGTTAATTCATGCAGATTATAGGTTTATTATTATGGAGACAATTCTCTATCGACAATTATATTCTGCAAAACATAGAGTAAGGATTTCAAAATTAAAAGCAAAAACGACTTGTGCGCCATCAGCTAGAATCGAAATCTAAGAATATAACCCTCAAGCCTTATCTGTACGTAAATCTATATGTATACTAAAACTGAAAAGAATAACGTTGTTTAACTTAATTTTTTATTTGCGCATGCGCAGAAAAAGACGGGTAAAGTCGACTTGCCCCAGACCAATGTTGCCCCTTTAGCAGCTATTTAATTGGCTAAAACCCAAATCGAAAGTGTGTTAAAGGACTAAACACACTATGAAATTTCAAGTTTTGAGACCAAATATTTCGAGAAGAGTTTGGTGGAAATCTTTCGTACACACATCGACAATATATATATATATATATATATATATATATATATATATATATATATATATATATATATATATAGTACGATAGAAAAATGCGACTATGAAAATTAATATGGTTAGGTTTAAAGTAAAGGACTAGTTGTTAAAACTAGAAAAGAAAAGGACAATTTATTCTAGTAAAAAATATTATAAATTTGTAACTTAATATATTTCAGCATTAAGAATTGATTATATAATGTTATAAATTGAATTTTAAAAAATCTTTATGCTGCAATATTTCAAATTATAAATTTATTATATTTTTTACTAAAATATCATGTCCTTTTCTTTACCAGTTTTAACAACTAGTTCTTTACTTTTCCATATTTATGCTTAACCATATTACTTTTCATGCTCTCATTTTTCTATTATAATTCATGATTTTTAAAGGCTTCCAGTAAATTCACTTGTTCTTTGTTTAATTTCAGTCTTATTTTTTGCCCCATAACATAACAAACACAATTGCAATAACAATGTACGGCACGCATCTACTTTCAATAAAATCCCCCAATTATCTCCCTTCAATTATTTCATTATATCTGTTTCATTTGTTACTTCTCTTTTGGTGAGATCAGTGTATTGGTAGCAACAGTAGTCGCTGAAGTGGGGTATTTACTATGGAAACCAGTAATAAAAACGTCGCTCACCTCGTTACGAGTTTTTTTTTTTACGATTTTGAACAACAGTAAATTTATCATGACTTTTGTTTTACTGAACGAAAATTGATTTTTTTTCACAATATACCTGATCAATAACAATAACACAATATAGGTGATCCATAAACTGTAGTAATTGTTTGAAATTTTGTCGAAAAATGAGTAAGCGGTGGAACTTTGGGTTTTTAGATTTGTATGACTTAGTTTCCTTCATCTTATTTATTTGGCCAAAGGTTCTTAAGTTTTTATGAATTTTTATTCTTATAAATTCATATGCTAATTAACATGTCGCAGAATAGATTTTACAATCTTCTTCTTCTTCTTCTTCTTCTTCTTCTTATTATTATTATTATTAATTTTATTATTAAATTTACTGTACTCATGCACTTATTGATCTGTGCTGAAATAATAACGTTATAATTTCAAAAGCCATTCTTAACATGGGGAGGGGAGGATGTTTTTTACCTATTCTGTACTTTAACCTTACAATTGAATAAAAAAAATCATATAAAACTTTAATTAAACTTGGAAATACGATTTTAAAATTAACACCAAATTTACTTGCATATGTTATTAATATTTCAGTATTTTTATAATTAGTATAAATAGCAACTGTATTGTATCAACATTTTGTTATTGGAGAAATAGTATTTTCCAATGGGGAGCCATGTATTTTACAGATGTGGTGTTATTAAATCACCGAAACAGCTATATGGTAAGAAGCTGATGATCCCCGTTTTCTATTTTACAATTGCAAAGTTTGTTTTTTCTATTTTACTATTAAAATTTTTTTTTTATCCCTGTATATTTGAATTCTGTTTTTTTCCTTGTAGACTTTTAAGAAGTCGGCTCATTCAAGTGCTAAGTGTGATATAGGTTAAATTTAGACTGCATTTTCTATTTTAATTTTTACATTTTTTTACTCAAGGTTTTTGTATAGCATATATATATATATATATATATATATATATATATATCGTTCCCACAGTAGATAGAAATTGATGCAACTTGATCACATCTCCACATGTATATATGTATGTGTGTATAAGTATATATATATATATATATATATATATATATATATAATTATTTTCTACTATAATAATTAAATACCTACCGACACTAGTGTTTCATCCTTTCGGGAATCTTCAGTGCAGGGTGTCACGATTAATACCAGTCGAACGATTCGAACCCCGTATCACGAGACATCTCTGGCTCGATTAGCGGAGACCTAATCCATTCGGCTACCATTAACCGCTTGAAATAACGTTGAATTTAAACATCTTAATTTTTTAAATGTTCATTTGCGTCAGTCAGACAGTGATCTAATCGTTATACGATGATCTACGCATAAGAGCTAAATTGACCGACTTTTAATTCAACTGAAAGTGCTCAACGATAAGAAACGAATTTCTTAAAGGGGCTGTCATAATTATTTTCTACTATAATAATTAAATACCTACAGACACTAGTGTTTCATCCTTTCGGGAATATATAAAAAGAATAACAATATTTCGAAAGTACATGAAAATGAATGATAATCAATAATAAAGCAAGGGAAAGATGGTCTTCTTCTGTCAAGAAGTGACAGTTACCATTTATATATATATATATATATATATATATATATATATATATATATATATATATATATATATATATATATATATTCAGAGAGAGTAAGAGATACAGATAGGGAGATAGATAGATATAAAATTATTTCCGTGTAAAGGGACGTTTTCATTTTAAAACCCTACACCGTTATACAAAATGTATAAACTATTTCTACTATTATATAAAAAGAACTTTGCCTGTGTATGCGAGATCGTTCCCAATGGACTTGGAAACGGCTGGGCTAAGTTTTATTAAATTTTACACGAAGGTGCTTTATGCGCCTGACAGTGGTCTTGTATAAGTACCGATAATCGATAATCGAAATAATCCGATACAAGAAGAAACAGGCGATTTTGACAAAAGTTTACCTCTTACAAAGCCTAACATCACGAGCGCATGTAAGAAGTTTTATTAGCACACAAGGCGAACGGTCCAACATATAAAATCAACAGTAAGTTGTTTGATATGACAGGGGCGCGTTCGAAACGAATGTTTCTGTTTAGAGTTCAATTGAACAATGACACTTGATTTTTCATTTTAAACTTAAATTCAACCCATTGTCTCGGCACAAGCAGTAATGCCAGGCATATGAAATCAACAGTACGTGCTTTGGTATAACAGGGGAACGTTAGAAATTAATGTTTCTGTTTAGAGCACAACTATGATAGTTTAATTTTGCATTTAAAACATTAATTCAAGCTATTATATATAAACATAATTTTATAAAACGAACAGTAAATTCTTTACAGTGCAATGTAGACTAAAATGTATTATGGACTAAATCACTGTGAGAAACATGTGAAGCTTTCTCTTGGTGCACCGTGATGGGCCCCCAATTAGAATAGGCAATCAATCGATTTGATTGACAAATGGTCGATTTCACCGATTTCGATAACAATAAAAATATAAGAGGGTGAAACATTCGTTGCTCATCATTCAATCCTGAGCAACGTCCGGTCACCCAGCTAGTGCATAAATAGAATTCACCGTTATAGTGTAATTAAACCAGTCATTTAATTGGAGACCATAAAAAATGAATAAATAATAAATTAACGCTCGTTTTTTTCAAAAGGATATGCAAATTAGTAAACCTTTGCGTAGTCACTCGTATATCAATGGCTGAGTTTAATAAGGGGATCACAGTGTAGTATCTGTTCGGATGCTACGCTTAAGTAAATTTGTCGTTAGTCAATGGAGGGAAATCCCCTTCTAAAGATTTTTTAAAAATTTTTTTCCTATTTTGAGAGTGTCTCCTTTTGGGGAAGTTGTTTTTTCCTACATTAAGAACGATTTTCGTGAAAAAGCAAAAAAAAAACAAAAACAAATTAAAAAGCAAATATGAGAAAGCTGACCCCCCCCCCAAAAAAAAAAATAAAGAACGTAAAACATGGTGGAATATAATGCATTTCTACCATGTTTCATGCTATTCTTTATCGACGGCCTAACCCCCTGAATTAATAAGATAGATAAACCTGAAGTTGAATTTTATATGAAGTCTCCGTTCAAAATTACGAGGTACCTTCAATAGGTTTACAGATATTTTTATACAGGCATTTAAAATCGTCGTAGACTATTGCAAATTTAGTATGCTATTGCTATGCATGACTATGCATGAGATGACTGACTAATTTTTATGATTTCAGGTTCAAGTAAACACCTACAGTAGGAAATGGAAGACACTCTACTGAAACTGGATTGTCACAGCTGGTGAATTAAAAAAAAACGATATGCAATAAATCTTTGTTTAAAACTTGGTAAAAATGCTACTGAAACGTATGGAATGCTTCAGGCTGCTTTTGAACAATCTTGAATGCACTGAGCATCAGTTTTTGAGTGACATGAGAAAATCGAGTAGGCAGGGAGTATGTAAGAGATGATGAGAGGTGTGGGAGGAGTAAAGAAGTCAGAACACCAGAGTAGATTGGCCAAATAAAGAATTTGATCGATAAGGACCGTCGTATGTCTATATGGGCTATAACTGCACAGTTTGATGTCAGTGTGGAAAATGTACACACCATTATTCGTGAGGAACTGAAGATGATGAAGATTTACGCGAAATTTGTCCAAAAATGGTTGCTCAGAGAAAATGAGTCTCTTTGACCAAGAATGGCATCTAGATAATTCGTAACCCTCCCCATAGTTCTTGCTCCCTATGAAATTTTATTATTCCCTAAGCTCAAGGAAAACCAGCCAATTGTGGAAATGAAAAAGGCTGTGACTAGGGTCCTTGACACGCTCACACAAGAAAACTTCCGTAATTGTTGGAATGGTGCAAGTGCATTGTAGCAGGAGAAGATTACTTCGAAATAAGAGTATCATACGTGTAATATCAATAAAAATGCCCACGCGAAAATATTCTGGAAACTTATATAGACGTTGTTTGTTTTGGTTTTAGCGATATGTTTTGAAAGAATTCAATTATTGACAAAAGTGCATTTTTACCTAAAGGCGAGTTGGGAATAAGTTTCCCTTTAACCAATTTGTTACCCCCACATGGAGAGCGGTATATATATTATTTTTAAAATATACTTATCCACTGACACGTGTTTCGTCGTCTACAACTCATCGGAGTGGCTGAATCTAGCGATTTGTGGGATCCCGATTTTGAATCTCGCTAGATTCAGTCACTCTGATGAGTTGTAGACGACGAAACACGTGTCAGTGGATTTTATTTTAAAAATAATATATATACATATATATATATATATATATATATATATATAATGTTAAAAACTTGATATTGAAGATGTATTCAAATTTAAAACACACACACACACACAACTTATAAACCTATAAGGAAAGTACACAAAATTTTAATTATTCGACAAAGAATACTAATAAAACAAGAAAACCCTTATTCCATGGAGTTTCGAAGAATGGAATTCTTCTCATCAGAGAGGAGAGGTTTGCAAAATATACAATAAACTTTGCAAGTTAATGCATCACAGAGAACAAATCATATGAAGTTTATTATATTTGCATCAAAAAAGTCATTTTACAGTTATGGACACTTTGTAGGGATTCAAGTAGATTGAGAAAGCAAAAAACTAAAAAAAGTAAGAAAAGGGATATGATAAAAATACAATGATAAAGATGATAAAATCCAGAACAGGAAAATCTGAAATGAATTGGTAATACAAGAGAAAACATAACTATAAATACAAATGTCCAGGGTAAATTGGAGCTTCAAGAAAAATCATACATAAGTATTGGTGCGCATGCTCGGGTAAATATTTGTAAATATACCACAAAAATAAATAGCAAAACTGCAAACTTCTTTTTTCTGGAGTAGTTATATTTATATATTTGTTGTTAATTTTGCGACCCTCCGGAATAGCATTAAGACAACATATATTTTTGTGCTTTTCTGCAGTGTAAACAATATTTATTTGTATGTTAATGCTGTTTTATGTGGAACA
Source organism: Euprymna scolopes (assembly GCF_053919585.1). Taxonomy (NCBI): domain Eukaryota; kingdom Metazoa; phylum Mollusca; class Cephalopoda; order Sepiida; family Sepiolidae; genus Euprymna; species Euprymna scolopes. Next base: position 53,838,674 of record NC_136500.1, read on the forward strand.
TACCTGCAATTAACTGGAACCAATTTATATTTCTTTGTGTTTTGTTATAAAAGAGTTAAAAATGAAAAAACAAGATTACGAATAAAGAAAACTTAATCCCTTTTTTAAAATTATATTACTAGTATGCACACATTCGTAGGAGGCTTTCTTTGCAAGCATTACATCTTCTAGAGTGTCACGTCATTTGACAAGCAATGCCTTGTAGTGAACTGTAAAATATCATAAGCTATTAGTAAATAATGCAACAGCAATAACAAAAGAGCGTTCAATTCGAGAACTAAATAACAAATCTGTGATTACGCATCAAAATCGATTTTTACTTTATAAAACTCATCATTGTCTCTGTTTCTACAAATAGAATAGTTGTTAAGTTACGGTGAAGAAAAGATATTAGAGAATCCTTTCTCTGTATGGACAGAGTATACAACCGACTTCGAAATCTAGTGGGCGTTGTCCTTTTCTTCTCCTTTCTACTTGCCAGCCCATCTATTCTCTATCGTTATTTTCTTGGCATGTGCTAGACTAAGCTTCTCTGTATTTACCCCTTTCCCCGATATAACATTCACGGCAAAACACTCGACTTACTACAACCATTGCCAGCAATTTCCCTTACTCGCTAACTGTGCCTAAAACTAAAGTAAAATTCAATGAACAGAGCTTTTTCCCCCAGAACGGATCGACAATGGAACACAATATCGACGAGTTTCTTTCCCGTCGACTATTACCTGATCGTTTTCAAGTCTAGCCTAAACAAATTCTCGTTTAGTCATCCTCTTCAAAAACAGTTATCCAATTTTCACCACCAACGGTCATCACGGAATGAACGCATGTTTCACCAGAAACTCATTAACCCCGATCCTAGCGTTGGGTGAGTGGTAACTTTCTAAAAACAAGAGCAGAATACAAATGGTCGTCAAGTGATGTCATTTAAAGAACGATTTATGCCTCAAACTTTTCGAGGTGAAGTGTCAGACCATCTCAGGTGAGACTGACCGATAGACATACGGCTTGTGGTAAAGATCTCACACGTTTAAATCTATGCTTTTAAGGGAATAGTGTGACTTCCGAAAACGGGTGGGAGAGGGAGAGACTTCATTGCTATTTTCCTTTAGGCAGACTATGTTCTCGGCTCTATTCAATCGCTGAACAGTTTCCGGACATGTCTTTATCAGAAGGATGCATATAAAAGTATAAGAAGGACGATGAAATATTAGCAATTATACGTTCTGGGTACGTAAGCGTATGCAACGGTGAATCCATGTGGAACAATTTTTATCTGACATAGTCTACGTGATATGGACATCTGGTAATCTATTTAAGAGCCCATTAATAAACCCAACCCCGCCTCGCTCCGCAAGGAAAGCTGTACATATACATGTGTATATATATATATATATATATATATATATATATATATATATATATATATATATATATATATATATATAAAGGCATTTATGAAACAGAATTAAATAAAAACACTTTGGTCGGCCATCATCAACGCTTCGCTTTCTATTTGTTCTTCCTTCTCTTTGAGGTCAGAAATGGCAAAAAACATCAGAAGGGTGCGTCTCAATTAACGGCGTACTTAACGTCAATTGCTCGGCAATTCAGCGAATCGAGCACATTCTGGCACAGGGCCACGGTTTCGGGGCACTAGGTGTGAGTTAAACTCACTGCACCAACAATAACGCGGCGTAGACTTATGTATAGCAGGCATGCGTGCAAACATTCGCCAGACGTTTATTATTGGGGAATTTGCTTTTATGTGGCACTTGTGTTCTATGGCGAATCAACGATGAAGCGATGTATCAAATACTAAAACCGTTACATGGTCGTGACAGCAGCAGCAGCAACAGCAGCAGCAACAGAAGCATCAGTAGTAGTAGTAGTAGTAGTAGCAGCAGCTTATGAGTAGAAAAGTTCAAAGGTCAAAAGAGTCAGATAGTGACACGCGGCGGAAGTTGATGGGACCCACACGATTTCCGGAAATATATCTCTCACTCTTCTAGGCGAGAATTGAACGTGAAAAGACGTGCCTCGCGTGTTTCCTCAAAACGTAGACAGCACATATAAAGTTGCTGATTGGTGAAATGTTCTTCTCTCAGACGCACAAGCACGCATGCGAAGTTACTGTTTCTGGGCTTTTGAATAAACCTTACACAAACTAGGACAATAACCTGCCGTTCACAACGGCGATAGTGATTAAAGCTCTAACACGCGTTATTAGTACCCATTAGTAAAACGTCACACAGAGGGGTTACCCAATGCGTTGTAGTCTCAGTCGCAAAGCAAGCAAAGGAATAAAAAGGCATTTATTTTCTAATTTTTCCGCCGCGCGTGACTTCTCATTACAATTGTGACGTCTCTCACGTGATCATCTTCTCGAATATGCTTTTGAATGTCATCCATATCTCTTACGCGATCGTCTTCTCGAACATGTTCTCTCCTTTCTATAATATTCTTTTCCTTTACTGTGAAGTCATTTCGATCACGGCTCGGTGCTTGCATATCACCGTCCATGCTATCTTACAACATAACAAAACAATATCATTTACAATATTTTGATCCTTCGGGCTACCGTTTTTATGTTGAGTGTATATTTTCCCAACATTTCATTCGATGTAACCTCTGACCTTCTTCAAGTCATGTCGATAGTATCTGTCGCGTAATGGATGAAGTACTTGGTGAATTATTACTTGGTGAAGATTACACTTCTCTGTAGAAAGGGTTAGAATTTTCAATCTTCAGTGCCGGCGACATTCAAGGTGAAGACAATGGTCTGAAGAATCTAAATAATCCAAATAATTAATCTTCATCAAAAACAATAAAAAACATAAAACAATACACACTGCATATAATCCACAGTATACGATTAGATGAATACAAATTGCTGTTATAACCATAACAGAAGAAATTATACGTCTGTACTTTTTCAAGACTATAAATGTTTGAGCACTACAGATCCGCCTGCATTTGAACTCGGCATGTAATACGACGTTTAATGTTAAATGTTTGAAACCAAATAAAACACGTATGATTAGTCATACAAGATGGCAGAACTATCAAACATTTATTGTAACTTTAAAATAAACACCTGTTGTTAGTATGCGTTGTTTTATAATATTTAGTAGAGGATCCGTTAAATCATGTGGTAAGAAGATACATAATAAAAGTGGTTACGGTTGGTCGTGACCGGCCTTGAGGTTTTCGAATCCCGGGTTAATTGTGCAAACTACGTCTATCCACGTCAATGAGTCGAGAAGCGAGGAAAATTTATTTCAGGATGAATTGCTCGACTATAAATTATGGAAAAATTTTTCTGCGTTTAAGCAAAACTCTTCTGTAAAAGGAATTGAGTACTTCTGAAAATGTAAATAAACAATTAACGTCATTGATATACAATATAATGTCCCTTTCCTTGAGCTGTACATTTTTAAACTTAGTCGCTTGTGGATATATATATATATATATATATATATATATATATATATATATATATATATATATATATATAGAGAGAGAGAGAGAGAGAGAGAGAGAGAGAGAGAGATGTTTTTTTTCTTTTGGTTTTAGCGAGATGTTTTTGAACGAATTCAATTATTTACGAAAGTGCGTTTTTACCTAAATGCGAGTTGGGAATAATTCTCCCTTTAACCAATCCGGTACCCCCACATGGGGAGCGGTATATATATTATTTTTAAAATATAATTATCCACTGACACGTGTTTCGTCATCTATGACTCATCAGATTGGCTGAATATAGCGATATATATATATATATATATATATATATATATATATATATATATATATATATATATATATATATACTCTGGTAGTTCAGCCCGGCTTTGCTCGGGCCCTATGTACTGTTCATAACTTTATGTGTATATGTGTATATATATTAAAAAAGTTTGGCTCATGACCAGGTAAGCTATATCTAAAATTTCAAGGTTTTAGACACAAAATTGGTGAAGGAGTTTGATAGAGTCTGCAAAGGTCAACTCTTTAAACTTTGATCTCTTAGAAGCCAAATTTTCGCCCAAAAACTGATGAAAAAACTTGCTGCATATCTGAATACTCTTTTTGTAAATTTTCAAATGTATAGACCAAAAATTGGCTGAATATTTTGATCAAAATAACAAAGGTAATATCTTTTGAGCATTAACCCCTTGGCAGCCAAATTCTCGGCCAAAAACGGATTCAAAAGTTTGCCCTATGTCTGAATACACTTTATGTAAAATTTTAAATGTTTAGACCAAAAATTGTCTGAGTAATTTTGTAGTGACCGTAGAGGTCAATTTTTAACCATTGATCCCAATTTTGACCCCTTTTAAATATTAAACTAAAGTTAAATCCCTAAGAATTTACGTGTTTCCAGACTAAAATAATATTTTATTTCGCCTATATTAATTTTTCAAAAATAAATTCATTTTATTCAAATATCAATCTTAAATAAATTTTTAGATAATTTAGTTGTCGCATTAACATACACTTAAATATTGTTAAAAATCATACTTGTATTTAACTACATTTAAAAATTGTTAAAAATTGTTAAAAATGAATTAATTGTTGTAATCAACTCCAATTCAATAATGTCCAAATGTAAATTCATTGTTACATTCAAATACATTTCAATATTGTTGAAAAATAGATTTATTGCTGCATTTAACTACATTTCAATGTTTTTCCAAAATAAATGTATCATTGTATGTAACTACCTTTCAATATTGTTCTAAAATAAATGTATTAATTTATGTAACTACGTTTCAAACTTGTTAAAAAATAAATTCATTGTTGTATTTAATTACATTTTAATATTTTTTTCAAAGACAAATCATTATTGTATCTAAAAATAATAACTTTAATATTGTTCATAAATAAATTTATTGTTCTAATTAATTACAATATTGTTGTATTTAATTACTTTTCAATATCTTTCAAAAATAAATTCATTGTTGCATTCGACCAAATCTTGTATTGTTCAAAAATAAAAAATACTGTTGTATTTTACTACATTTCAATATTGTTTAAAAAATACATTCATTGTGTGATTTTACTACATTTCAAAATAAATTCATTGTTTCATTTGATTGCTTTTCAATATTGTTAAAAAAATTAATTTTTTTTGCTACATTCCAATATTGTTAAAAAATTAATTTTTTTTGCTACATTCCAATATTGTTAAAAAATAAATTCATTGTTGCATTTGATTAGATTTAATATTGTTCAAAAATAAATGAATTTGTGTATTTTATCATAATTCAATATTTTACGTAATTGAATGTATTAACTATATTTGTGTATTTTATTATAATTCAATATTTTACGTAATTGAATGTATTAACTACATTTGTGTATTTTATTATAATTCAATATTTTACGTAATTGAATGTATTAACTATATTTCAATATTGTGCTGAAATAAATTCATTGTTGTATTTAAGTACTATTTAATATTTTAAAAAATAAATTCATTGTTGCATTTTACAAAAATTGAATATTTTTCATAAATAATTCCATTGTTATATTTAACTACATTTCAATGTTGTTATAACATGAATTGATTGTGGTATTTAATTAGTTTTCAATATTGTTCTAAAAAAAATCAGTTTTGTATTTAATTACCATTGAATATTTTTTTTCAAAATAAATTTATTACTGGATTTAACTACAAGTCACTCTTGTTAAAAATTAAATTTATGGTTGTTATTAATCTATTCATAATATAAGAACATCATGGCTACCAGCGATCAAATTATTGAATTTAAGTTCGATTTATGACGTTATTTAAAGAATGTTTATTTTCTTTTTTAAAAACGTTAACATCTTGATATATCATTTGTATATAATTATCAAATTGTGAACAAACGAACAAACAAACAGACAGGAATACGAATTTATATATATATATATATATATATATATATATATATATATATGTATATATATATATATACTAGCAGGCCGCCCGGCATTACCCGGTCATAAAATACGCTTAAATATGATAGTTTGTTAAGGCAGATTTCGTATTTATTATTATATTATACTAGATCCACTATATAGTAATGATTTAAAATCTTTAAAAAAAAACGATGACTCGTGCGCCACCACCGAGAATCGAAACCAAAATATTTAGCTTATAGTTTATGTTTTCTTTGAACGTTAAGGACTGTACTATGAAGATATGTTCGCTGGAAAGCAAAAAATTAAAACATAAACCAATTCTTCTTACGTTACGCATGCATATTCGTAATGCCGTCGTTCGACCATCACCTTACAAATTCCATTTTTTTAATTTTCACACTTTTACACCTATTTTCCTCTGCTAAAACACAAATACAAAGTTTCGCATGGGTTCGAATACCTTTCATATGAAATTTCATATCTGTAGACCAAAAACTGACAGAAGAGTTTGGTAGGCAAAATTTTATTAACAAATATATGTACGCATACATGAATATATATAGAAAAAGGTTTGTATTTACTATAAGCTTTTTACGCAAACATTATACAAATATAAATTATGTAGAATATCTGCATAGATATAATTACACGCAATAGTTAACTAAAAACGATCATCCCATAAGAAAACTGAAAAAACTAATAGGGAATTAATTAAAATGAATGTTTAAAAGAAAATGCAAATTAGCTAGATTTTTTGCAGATGAATTCAATTCCACAACCCATACATAACAAAGTCGTATTTTCTTTTTAAATGAATAGAACAAAGGATTTTTAATATGAATATCAATACACACAAAAAACAAATAAATATATATATGTATATATATATATATATATATATATATATGTATATATATGTATATATATATATGTATATACATCCGATCTTCAAGGTGAAGACGCTAATCTTAATATCGTTTAAAAATAAACAACAAAAACTACGTAAAAATATAAAAACGATAAAAACCAAACAGTATATGGCATCATAGCGTAATGGATAAGACGCTGGACTAAAATACGTAAGGTCCATGGTTCGAGTCCTAATAACAGTCAAGCTACGCTGAAGAGGGGTAGGGCCCCGAAACATGCATGTACGTAGATTACTGTTTTATATATATATATATATTTATATATATATATATATATATATATATATATATATATATATATATAAGCATTTATGAAACAGAGTTAAATAAAAACACTTTGTCGGCCATCATCGACGCTTAGCCTTCCATTTGCTCTTCCTTATGAAGATAAAGAATAAAGTTACGTAGGAACTTTATTACATTAGTAAGTTTATACGGGCTGCTGAAAGGAAGAAACATCTTTATGTCATGGTATTTCGAAGGTAAATGCTTCTCGTCAGAAGAGGAAAAAAAGACATTATATAAATGTAAAGGTAAAGGTAAGACAACGTTGATTTTGTAAACATTCAGATAAGACATGGTAAACATTCTTGAGATTAGAATTATAAAAAATGTATTACATATACATATATATATATATATATATATATATATATATATATATATATATATACGCGTGTGTGTTTATAGCGCTATGCGTCCACTATCCGCTATACCTTCCAATGAACCGAAGAAAAAACGAATAGTGATTACGTAAAATTGTTACTATTTTCAAAGACTTTCTTCTGTGTACGTTTTTACACAGATATCAAGTATCTCTCTCTTTTAAACGTAAAAACTTATATAAATGCATTTGCATGCGTATATCGGAGAAAAATTTTGTTCAGCCCAGTGCTTGTCCGCGTGATTTCGACTCTTACATTCCTGAACTTTCAGTCGTATCTTTCCGCCATATTATGGAAATAAATATTCAGCACTGAGAAACGCAGAGTTGTACAAGCGGAGCATATCGTTGAACTTTGATCAAGTGAAAACTGTTGAGTATTTATAACTGGAACTTGGTGGACAAGCCATGCACAAACGAAAGTATATTTGTATCAAATATCACTAGATCACAGAAATATATTTGAATGTTGATTAACGTTTGAATGAATGTCGTTACTTGGTAAGGGTTTACTCTGTACTACAGTTACTCATTTTGTAACAAGAACCAACACGTTGTCGCCTCAGTCGCAAAGTAGACAAAGAATAGAAAAGAGCTTCAACTGGTTATTGTTGTTGTTATTGTTATTCCTGCCACACGTGCTTCTCGTTAAAGCTGTGGCATCTCTAACGTGATCGTCTTCTCGAACGTGCTCTCGAATGTCACCCACGTCTCTAACGTGATCTCGAATATCATCTACGTCTCTAAAGTGATCGTTTTTTCGAACGTGCTCTTGAACGTCATTTACGTCTCTAATGTGGTCGTCTTCTTGAACGTGCTCTCTCCTTATTTATAGTCTTCTTTTTCTTTACTGTGACGTCATTTCGCCTAAGGCTCGGTATTTGCACATAGCCATCCGCTTTCTAGTAAACGCTTGGTCTGTTGTACGCACGAGTAACTTGCAAGCTCTAGTATGTGCATTAATGAATGACCTCTCACAAAGAACCTCCAACCTTTCTATTTTTCCCATGACCGTTTTTTTTTTGTTTTGTTTTTTTCGTAGTTTGATAGGGCGCCGTATGAGAGAAACGTTTATTTCATTGCTAATAGAAATCAATAGATGATAAGAAGGCGGAGACGAATGGCTGGAAGAACCAGGGTATTGCTACGCACACGCAGACCCCATTCACTTAGACCCCATACGCGGACGCACTTTTGATCATAAGAAATAAACATTCAAAACATTGTTATGAATAATCGATTCGGCCGAATCAAAAAGAACAAAAAAATGTCGTTGCTTGTTTTCTTTTTATTGCACATTTATATTTAATCCCATCGCAGTAATTAAGGGCCACTTTGGTGCGAGCATTTTCTGAAACACTTCCGCCATTTTTATCAGTTCCTGTGCCTTTTTCACTTGTGCTGTTATTAAATTAGACTAAACAAAACACGTTTAGAAATTAGATTTGTGTGAAACTTCTGGAAAACAAAACTCCCAAAATGTTGATTAAAAGTAAAATCAATAAAATTGCTGTTTGATTTTAATTCGCCTTAGCTGGATAGATTGACATTGGAAAACGTAAACGGTGGTTGGTAAAAGGGAACACGCGTAGCAGAGACATACGCGTATAAATACATTTATATTAGCTGTTACGTTTATAACAATCACGTTGACACACCGGTTCTCGCCCGATCACCGAAGTTAAGCAACGTTGAGCCTGGCCAGTACCAAATGGGTAACCATTTGGGAAGAAGAGGTGCTATATGTATTGCGAGGTAAAATACCAGGTTGAGAAACTGGTGCGGTATACCTTTCTCTCGGGATAGATAAGGCACCCCGTCTAGTGATGGCGTCATGATAAAAATACCCTTGATAGCCCTGGCGAAGCATCAGCTACTGACAAGATTTGAATTACGCTACAAACTCGTATAGTGAGGTCAATCTCGGCTACGGCCGCGCTGGATGGATTGATGTTTATAAGATGGGGTGCTCAATATCGGTGGTAAAGTGTGTGTAGAAGTTGAAAGAATGTAAAAGATAGTGAAATATTTACGTAATGATTCTTCGGTTTTCATCTCCTGATCATTAGGACAAACGTATTGGCGGATAATGGACACACAACAACAACAACAACACACACACACACACACACACACACATATATATATATATATATATATATATAGGGAAAATATATTAATTAATCAATTTGAAACAAGGGAATACAATATAGTGTTTCGGGATCATGAATGCTCTGTGCACCAAGGCATTTCGAGGCTTAATGCTTCTCATCAGAAGATAAAGGGAGATGCTTTGTCACAGGATAAAGATGTGACTATAGCAACAGATATATTACGGAGTATTGTATAGAGTTTATACATTGGAGGGTCGGTTAGGTTTGTCTAGGGGATTATTAGCTAATTATGATACTTTAAATATGTTAGGGTATAGCTTTAGTAGTATTGGGCAGTAGAGGATGAAATACGCTAATATATGTATATGTGTGTATGTATATGTATATATATATATATATATACATATGTCACATCTCCACATATATATATGTATGTGCGTGTAAATATATAAAATAAATAATTAAATAAATAATTAAATAAAAACAAATTATAGAACGATTAAAATAATATAACAAAAACAAAAAATATTTTAAAAAAACATACTTGGAAATGAATAAATAATTAACAGAAAAGCAAAGGAATCATGGTATTCTTCTGTTAAGAAGTAACGATCACTATATATATATATATATATATATATATATATATATATATGTATATATATATATACACATCAAAATACAGTACTGTTTCGCTGTTTCATAGTTCATCAGTACGGTTAGACAAGCAACTACCTCAAGCCAGGATCGAAATCCGATCGCCCAAACGACAGTCGGAGCTTCTGACCGTTGCTCTATACGGCTGCTGCTATGTGGGCAGTGAATTAACAATTCATACCTATGATCAATTTGTTTACACAAAGAGCATCGCTTCATACGCTAATGTTAATTTGTACATCACTTCCCAATATGCTCAGCCTAATATGTAACTAAGCAGATAAAACGGTAATATATATATATATATATATATATATATATATATATATATATATTACCGTTTTATCTGCTTAGTTACATATTACATAAAACGGTAATATATATATATATATATATATATATATATATATTACCGTTTTATCTGCTTAGTTACACATGTTTCGATTACCAAATCGTATCAACGATCCGATAATTTCATCAGACTTTACAGGTTTACGATATCGCGTTACGCTAAGGAAAAAGAAAAAGACTATGAATAGGAAGACCACGTTAGAGACATGAGTGACGTAACATCTGCTACGAGAAGTAACGCGTGGCGGGAACATAAAAGACGACATTTGAAGTTTCGGAAAATAAAGAGTCGCGTTAATATTTGTCTTCTGTTTTCGAAACTACGTCTACAATGCGGATAACATTACACTTGTGTATGTGTGTGTGTATATATATATATATATATATATATATATATATATATATACATATATAGAGAGAGAGAGAAAGAGAGAGATAGAGAGAGAGAGAGAAAGAGAGAGAGAGAGCAAGTACTGTATGTGGATGACTACATATATATACATATATATATATAAATTATTGAATAAAACACGATATGCTATTGCTTAAGTAAGTGAACATAATTGTTGTTTCTGCTGAATATATATGTTTCCCAATATAACCATTTGTAAAAACTTGCCCATATATATATATATATATATATATATATATATATATATATATATAACTACTTCATTTACTCACATAAAATTAATATATGAAAGTATAGATTTATGCGTAAACTTTAAGTATTTACTTCAAAAGTGCTCAATACGTAGGTAGAGCTAGTTAGTAATTTATAAAATATATATGGCGATTACGCTACACTGAATATTCGGCGTTTCATCCACTATAGGATTCGTCAGGCTTATGCGCGAATTCTGTGGTTGTTTCTCGTTTTTATATATGTTGAGGATTTTAGTTAGCCAATCAGCTTTGTAGTATCACCCGCGCCCCTTCCTATCAGCCAATGGGCATGCATTTTATCGAACAAAGGATCTGTTTTAGAACTAGGTTAGTGGTTTAAGGCAGACGATTTACCTCATTTCTGCTCTTTTTTTATATATATAAATATACATATGTGTACACACATACATGCACACATACATATATATATATATATATATATATATGTATGTGTGTGTGTGTGTGTGTGTGTGTGTGTGTGATCGTTTATGTATATTCATGTTCATTTAATTTATTTATTTGTTTGTTTTCTATTGTTTTTGTTAGTTTGAAAGCTATTTTGTATCGCTATCCTAGAGTAAGTTTTATTTTGTGAACACAATTGTTTGCTATTTCTCGTCTACAGTTTAATAGATTTTGGGGTTCTTTAAAGTACAGGATAGCAAATTTTTCATGGAGCCATAATTTACATGGGTCATCTGAATGTCTGCACGTGGTAGCTTGTCTTATTATTTTCCATTCAACTACCGGCGAATGTCCGCTTTCTTTGAGTTCTCAGTATTTATTCGCTAATGTTCTTTTTATATGGTGTTTTTTTTATTTTTGGATGTACTTTTGTGGTCATAGTATCGGGTTTTGAAATGTAAGGAAGTCATGTCTACGTAATATTTCTTATAATATGAAATATTACGTAATATTTCTTATAATATGAAATATTACGTAGGTATGACTTCCTTAGATTTCAAAAAAAAATATATATATGTATATATATATATATATACATATATATATATATATATATATATATATATATATATATATATATATATATATATAAGAACAAATTGGTGGGGACAGGATATTTTACGGAAACATAAATTGTAAAATTGCCAACTCATTAATGAAACAGCTGTAATGGAAAAATCCAGGAAATAAGCGAAGGTTATAAAAAAGAAAACGTGAGTTTTTGAATTTTCAACAAAATTTTGCACTATATATATATATATATATATATATATATATATATATATATATATATATATATATATATATTAGCCGGCCTCCTGGTGTTGCCTGGTCGTAATATAAGTTTTGATATGATATTTTTATTTATCCAGACGTGTATTATATTATTATAGAAGTCCAGTCATAAACTACACTTAAATGTGATATTTTTATTCATGCAGATTTCATATTTATTATTATAGCTAATTTTCCAATGAATATTTTATTGTACCCTATATATATTAACTAGCCTGAGCCCGGCGTTGCCTGGGTGTTTGGAGGTGTCTCGTGAGCAAAAATAAAAAAGTGGCAGTAGGCAGGCAGACAGGCTCGAACCCGTATCGCAAAGGAGGAGAACTTGAAATAAATTGTAATGTCTTTGTTGTTAGGTCCATCGCCCAACCGAAAGTGACGAAGGTTTGAATTAAGGAAAGTCAATCGTAAAAAAATTGCGAAAAAAGGCGACCCCTTCCTGAAGAAAAGTGCCCAGTTGAGGGTGAAGGAATTAATGTTTTTAGCCAGTTTTTCGATGTTTGTGGTCCGAAGAATCGAACTTCAAAACGATACTAATCTCGTATAAATTCGTGCCTCTGTCGGAAATTTTAGTCAGACATACAAACATACATACAAACAGTTAAACAGACAGGTGAGATTTATATTATAGATTACTTCAAAAGTATTTTTTAAAAACACAAACGAAAACATTTAGTACTTAAACTATTAGTCAACTCTATTTGAGCTATTTAGAGAGGCGTCACAAAATTAAGGTACTTGATCGAAAAGCGTATATTTGCCCATGCGATGATATAACAGTTTTAGTAGGCTTAGTCCAGATAAGATAACCTTCTTTTATCATTTTGACCTCTTAATGAGTATTTTTATCGGCTAGATACCAAATTGAGTTTGTTACAGAGATCCAAATACCATATATACCAAGTTTCATGTCTGTAGAGCATTTTCATTGATATCATAACCATATTTCTTTTATTTAAAAATTATTAAAACTAACTAGAGTGTTTTCATCTTGAATGTTCCACTATTGTGTACAACTAGCAGAAAAACCCGAAGTTGCCCTGGGCTGAATGAGGGTCAACAAATATTTCATCCACCGATATTTTATTTTATTTTTTCAAAATCGTTGAAATTGCTAATTTTTCAATCAAATCAATTGTCTGCTCTTGTTGGAATTCACATGCTTTCCCGCAGTGACTTAGTCCGAAATACATTATAGTTTACATTGCACTGTAGAGAACCTACTGTTGGTTTTATCAGATTGATTTCATTTGAATTAAATTTTAAAATGCAGAAATCGAGTATCATTCTTCAATTAATATCAACGTCACAGCGAGAAAAAACTTAACTTTATATATATATATATATATATATATATATATATATATATATATATATATATATATACTAGCAGGCCACTCGGCGTTACTCTGTTGCAAAATATGTATAACTATTATATTTTAATTACTGCTGAATTCTTATTGATTATAAAAAAAAATATCGTAGCTATTGAACGCAAAGTTAAATTCCTTTAAAAAACGATTTTAAAAAAAAACGGAAAGAAACTGAGATATATGAACGCGAGTATTATGTTTTTTTTGGGGGGGGGTGCAAACAGTTCGTTTCTTG
>NC_136500.1:53857829-53862829 GCF_053919585.1 Euprymna scolopes
AAAAAGTGGTGGTAGGAAGGCAGGCTCGAACCCGTACCGTGAAGGAGGAAAAGAACCGGAAAAAACGTAACGTCTTTGCTGTTTCGACCACCGCCGAACCGGAAGTGGCGTAGGTTTAAATTAAGGTTAGAAAATCGAAAAGAGAGAATGACTTTCGACAATATCGGCGAAAAACGCGACCCCTCCCTGTAGAAAAGCGTCCAGTTGAGGGTGAAGACATTAATGTTTTAAGCCAATTTTTCGGTATTTCTCGTTTGAAGGGTCGAGCTTCCAAACGATGCTGATCTCGTGAACATCCGCCGCTGTCGAAAGTTTTAGGCTGACATGCGAACATACATATATACATGTATATATTGGTAGCTCAAATTTTCGACACAAACCGATTAAAAAGCTTGCCCTATCTCAAATGTTTAGACCAGAAATTGTCTGAGTAATTTGGTAGAGACCGCAATTTTTTTAAACTTTGACACCTATTATTACCTCTTAAAATTTATTGTTTTGGACTCAAATCAAGTTATTAAGTTAGATCCATGTCGAAGGAACCTATATCTAAAATTTCAAGTGTTTATACTTAAAATTGGCGGAGGAGTTTGGTAGAATTCTTAAAGGTCAAATCGTTGAACTTTGACCCCTTAACAGCCAAATTTCTGGCCGAAAACTGATTGCAAATATTTTTGCAAATCTCAATACCCTGTATATCAAATTTCGAGTCTGTAGACGGGAAATTGGCAGAGTTATTGTGTAGGGAAATCTACACAGACAGACACACAGACAGACAGACGCTTTCACTTATATATATATATATATATATATATATATATATATATATATATATATATATATATATGCTTCCAAAATGAAAATTTCTTCCTGTGATTAATTGTTGTCCATTTTTGTCTCATACATTCTGCTTCACTAGGAACTTTATTACATTATCATTTCAATAAAGAAGGAGAGAAGAGGAGGAAACCTCTTTATATGTTGGTAACATCGGACGGAAATCATATCTGACGAGTTGATGAAGAAGGAAACTTTTCATGAAAATATAAAACATAAAATTGCCATCCCATTAACGAAACGGCTGTAATGAAGAAATCCAACATAAAATAAACGTGAGTTATATAAAAGAAAAAATGTAAGTCTTTGAATTTCAACAATATATATATATATATATATATATATATATATATATATATAATTTATAATATAAATGAAATACAAAAATATATTATGTAGACTAATTAATAATGGTAATTAAGTTATTGAAGTTACCGTAACCCAGACATTATCCGAGTGATATCAGTATTGCTAAACAAGTAACTGATAACGTTTTGAAAACCTACTCTGATTAGTAGGTCGGGGAGTTTCTAAGATATGACGTGTAAATTAAAGCCTAGAGAGTAGTCAAAATATAGGTAGTATTTAAGTATTTGTCAATAAATCTACGATTTATGTAAGACGTAAATGAAAAAAAAGTTTCAGTTATAAAAGTCATCAGTAGGACTTATAAAAATAAATATATCGACGATAAGGAAGTATGTAAGCGAAAGTTTCATTTGTAAATGCAACCTTTAAAAATATTATAGAGTCCGGAAGAAGATATTGTTTTTAATTTTAGATAAAATCTAGAAAATTTATATGGAAAATTTTAGGTGCTAAGGCACTTACTGATCCGTGCTATTTTTAAATCGTATGTCCAAGTTTAATTAAAGTTTTATTATATGTTTTTTTATTAAATTGTAAGGTTAAAGTACAGAATAGGTACCCCCCCCCCATGTTTAGAATGGCTTTTTAAAAAATAACGTTTTTATTTCAGCACGGATCAATAAGTGCACTAATACTAAAGTTTATTATACAAGTTTTTAGTGGCGATTAACTTCAGCTCGATGATTTCAAACTGGCTGTATTTAACACCCCCCCGTATGTTGCATTATGGAATCAGTTCATTTATGTTTATTTTACCTTAAATCTCCATCACATATCTAGATGTACGACATAATCACGTTGACTCAGCAGTTATCGTTTAATCAAAGAAGCTCATCAATATTAAGCCTGGTTAGCACTAAAATGGGTGATCATTTGTGAATTCCAGGTGCTATATGCGCTCTCTGCTTATCTCGGCATTGCTTTCATTCATGTGGTTGAAGACTGCGCAACCTTTGCCTAACAACTTCACGCGTAGCTAGCCTTAAATGGGTGTCCATTGGCTTTCCAAACTGAACGAAGGCATCATAATTCCAAGATATAACTCACACTCACGCTCTCATAATCTCCACCAATCTCCAACAAATATTAGTAAACTCTATTAAAAAAGAAAAATAATAAAATAAATTAGTTTATCAAATCTACTAGAAACATACCTATTATGAATAAGTATATGAATACACATACATAATATTAATATGTATATCAACCCAAATACCTAATATGAATATAATTATGAATACAAATACGTAATATATATATATATATATATATATATATATATATGAATACAAATACCTAATATGAATATGTATATGAATACAAATACCTAATATGAATATCTATATGAATACAAATACGTAATATGAATATGATTATGAATACAAACACGTAATATATATATATATATGAATACAAATACCTAATATGAATATAATTATGAATACAAATACGTAATATATATATATATGTGTGTATATATATATATGAATACAAATACCTAATATGAATATGTATATGAATACAAATACCTAATATGAATATTATGTGAATACAAATACCTAATACATATATATATATATATATATATATATATATATATATAAATACAAATACCTAATATGAATATGCATGTGAATACAAATACCTAATATTAATATATATATATGAATAAAAATACCTAATATGAATATGTATGTGAATAAAAATACGTAATATGAATATGTATATGAATACAAATTCCTAATATGAATATGTATATGAATACAAATATCTAATATGAATATGTATATGAATACAAATACTTAATATGAATATTATGTGGATACAAATACGTAATATGAATATGTATATGAATACAAATACTTAATATTAATATTATGTGGATACAAATACGTAATATGAATATGTATATGAATACAAATACCTAATATGAACATTATGTGGATACAAATACGTAATATGAATATGTATATGAATACAAATACGTAATATGAATATTAAGTGGATACAAATACGTAATATGAATATGTATATGAATACAAATACCTAATATTAATATTATGTGGATACAAAGACGTAATATGAATATGTATATGAATACAAATACCTAATATGAACATTATGTGGATACAAATACCTAATATGAATATGTATATGAATACAAATACCTAATATGAATATTAAGTGGATACAAATACCTAATATGAATATGTATATGAATACAAATACCTAATATGAATATTATGTGGATACAAATACCTAATATGAATATGTATATGAATACAAATACCTAATATGAATATTAAGTGGATACAAAGACGTAATATGAATATGTATATGAATACAAATTCCTAATATTAATATTACGTGGATACAAATACCTAATATGAATATGTATATGAATACAAATACGTAATATTAATATTATGTGGATACAAATACGTAATATGAATATGTATATGAATACAAATACCTAATATTAATATTATGTGGATACAAATACCTAATATGAATATGTATATGAATACAAATACCTAATATGAATATTATGTGGATACAAATACGTAATATGAATATGTATATGAATACAAATTCCTAATATGAATATGTATATGAATACAAATACGTAATATGAATATATATATGAATACAAATACCTAATATAGATATTATGTGAATACAAATACCTAATATGAATAGGTGTATGAATACAAATACCTAATATGAATACCTCATATGAATATGTATATGAATACAAATATCTAATATGAATATGTATATGAATACAAATACCTAATATGAATATTATGTGAATACAAATACCTAATATGAATAGGTGTATGAATACAAATACCTAATATGAATACCTCATATGAATATGTATGTACCGGCCACTCCCAAATCTCCATCTTTTTTTATTATAGAACTGTGTCTGTGTGTCAGTTTGTTCCCTATGCACTCGAAAAAGGCTGGACTGATTTTTATGAAAATTCACACGAAAGAACTTCATGTGTCAGGCAGTGTTCTCAGAAAGTTTTTTGTATCGGAATATCTCCAATGAGTACGGTACAATCATGTTGACACGCCGGTTCTCGCCAGATCACCGAAGTTAAGCAACGTTGAGCCTGGCCAGAACCAGATGGGTTACCATTTGGACAGACTAGGCGCTGTATGTATCTTCTGGGAAGGTTAGGCGTGGGGCCAGCAGCCTCACCCTGTAAAAAGAACTCCTCGCTACAAAAACATCTACAAAAAGTTGTCGATAGCCTATGCCCCCTTAGGGGCTCAAGGGCTATGGATCTCCGATGAGTGTCGATAATCGATAATCGAAACAATACAAGTAAAGAAGCAAGAGGCGATTTGGACCAAAGTGAACACCTTACACAGCCTAACATCACAAATTCGTTTGAGAAGTTTTATTAAATTAAAGGCTCGATATATAAAATCAACAGTAGCTTCTTTGGTATGACAAAGGCGCGTTCGAAATTTATTTAGATCAGAATTGGAGTACGATACTTAAGTTTTTGCATTTTAAACTTTAATTCTAGTAATTATGTATAAAATTTCATAAAATCAACAGTAGGTTATTTACAGTGCAATGTAGACTAATAAAATGTTTAATAAGTTATAGCGAGAGACACGTGAGCTTCCTCTCTAACTAGAGAAGGCGAAAGTGAGCGATTTCATCGATTTTGATGATAGTAAAAATATTGGTCACCATGCTAATAAAGAATAAACACGTATGCAACCCAGTTGATCTCACACAGTTCCCTTGATAAACTCATAAGTATTAT
>NC_136500.1:53865329-53870329 GCF_053919585.1 Euprymna scolopes
ATATTTGCGTGTGTGTGTGCGTGTGTGTGTTTGTATGTTGTCGTGTTTCATTCGGAAATACCAGGTGCTGCATGTGCTCTCCGCTTATCTTGGCGTTTTTTTTTAAATCGTCTTAATTTCTTATTGCCAGCAGGTTCAGGTAGTGCCGACTCAAGAGATGCGCAGTTAGTATATATATATTTTCAACGTGAGCACACTATATATTTACATGATTGAAATTGAAATACTTGGAGGAAGTGCGAAACCGTGTATAAGAACGAATGATAACTAGTTGACAGAGTCGAATGACGTAAATATATAAAAGAGAGAGAGAGGTAAGATAAGAGAGAGAGGGTGGGGAGGAAGAGGTGAGATAGAAAGTGTCTAATATAACATCACAAGGAAATATTAAAAATATTTTCTTTGAAGGCAATTTCACTTGTAACTACTAGTTGCGATTGCTGCTAATCTATACGAGGTGGCTTCAATGAGTTTCAGACTTCTTTCGTACACGCATTTAAAAAATTGGAACATTCAGTATCTTATTGCTATATCTCTTATTAAATTACTGACTAATTTGTTTATGATTCCAGGTTCAAATGATTGTCATGGCTGATGAAATTCAAAAATGCAATCTGGACGTCAGGACCTTTAAGAAGGACGATATTTAATAAAATTTTCTTTTAAACTTAGAAAAATGCCAGGGAAACTCGTGGAATGCTTCAGACTGCTCTTTGACCATCTTGCATGAATCAAGCATATTTTTGGGGGTAGCATAACAGATTCAAGGACCGCAGGGAGTCTGTGATGGATGATGAGATGTGTGGGAGGAGTAAAGAAGTCAGAACACTAGAGTTGACTGGTCAAATAATGACTTTCATGGATAAAGACCGTCGTGTTTCTATATAGATAATGAATGCACAATTTGCTCTCAGTGTGGGAACTGTCCGCACAATTATTCGTGAGAAACTGAAGATGCGGAAGTTTGTCCCAAGACTGCTTCATCCTTTTTAGACTATTTGTCCAAGATGGGCATCAAGACAGTTCCTTACCCTCTCTATAGTCCAGACGTTGTTCCCTGTGACTTTTGGTTATTTTCTAAGCTCAATGAAAACTTTAGACGATGTTATTATCAAACAATTGAGGAGATTAAAGAGGATGTGATGAGGGTCATTGACATGCCCACACAAGAGGATTTCCATAGGACCCTCCAAATGTTGTTGGAACGGTATACCAAGTGCATTGCAGCCGGAGAAAATTCCTTTAAAGGAGACTAGAGTTTCATGTTTATACTATCAAGTGTCCATCCGGTAAAATTCTGGAAACTTATTGAAGGCACCTTGTACTACAAAATCTAAAATTTGATTTTATAATTGAGTAAATGATTTGGAGTTTGTTTTGATGCTATTATCCGACCACCATTTTCCCTCCCCTACCATATTTGATGACTTTATTTATCTACAATTTTACACTAAACTTTTTGTAGATGTTACACAAGGTCAAGATTAGATAGTGCTTGAAAAACGGGTCGGAGTTCGTCGACTTGGTCTATTCTCTAAACTTAGTTCCAGACACCAAAGTACCATATTCAGAGTTAGCCTAGTCAATATATCCTCAGATAGTTTGAATGAGTTTATTCCACAAAATATTTACTATTTGTGATGGTAGAGCGTGAAAAAACTAACTCTAAAAAAATGTTTTTTAATAAATAACAATAACAATAATAAACAAACCAAGTAAAATGCTAATTATACTGAGTTAGTGGGACTACCCAACCAACTAAAGTATGAACTGCTGACTGCTGTTTGGTGAGAACTGAAAACATGTCTGTCAGTTTCTAAATGGGAGTGGGTGTGGCCTAGCAAAGAAAAAAATAGGGAATGTACCAATAGGGGCCGATCGAGGACAAAATAAATCGAAGAGTGGGCACGCTCCAAGAATGAGTTGCAGCGAGTAATACCTATTTTAAAATCTCTGATATAGATAAACATTATTTTTAAATTAAAAATGATATCTTCAGAACCGGAAAATTTTATATGGGCGATATTTACTTCATATTCTTTGATTTTGATTTTGACTTTCACAGACATCATCTCGGTGTTTTATTTCTTTATTTATTTATTTGATTCTGGTAAGGTTTCATTCTTTGCCGTCGTTTGGGCGGCGCACTTGAAGATATGGTATCAGTGAGCTACTTTGTAGCGATTTTCCGTCGTTGATTAACACTGCTGATTAGAAGCGGGTGCGTTAATAGATGCGACTGTCGTCGACTAAAACGTCACTTTATCTTCTATGAGGTCTGTCTACAACCGAGTGGTTACCGGAGAGATAGATTGGCAAATATACGGACAGGCTGTTAAAGAAACTATCTGATAGATACATGCACGATTTTATTTATACATTCATTTAAGTGGTGTCCTGTCTCGTATAGGCATTCACAACTATGACTCTCCATCCATCTATCTTCTTTTTTTTTTACACGGTGGTCACTACTTATCAAGGCCCGGAAGTCACTCAGGGATAAGGGTTATTGCAAGTACAGTACGTTAGTGTGGAGATTTAATGAAGTGTTTACTTAAGAGGGCGATTCATTAGGAATTTGTTAACGTTGGGCTTGAAGACATCTAGGTTGTAGTCAGGTGGGAAGCAGGCAGACGGAATAGAGTTCCACAGGCGTGCAGTTCTAAGAAAGAAGCTTTGTTCATGGAATCTACGTTTTGATTTAGGCACAGGTATAGAGTGGGGGAAATTTTTGACAGTGGATTCAGCTAGACGGGTGTTTTTCGTGAAAGATAGGCGAGGGAGGACCAGACATTGGAGTTCAGACGAGCACCTGCAATGGAAATAACGATAAAACAAGGATAGGCTCGCAACGTTTCTTCTGTGGGAGAGAGGTTGCAGGGTAAAGAAAAGGGCATCCCCCACTAAGCCACGAAGTCTATTTTGTACTCTCTCAAGGCAGGATAGGCTGTTTTTAGCAGCTCCTGCCCAGATATGGCAACAGTACTCCATCCTCGGACGTACTTGGCTTTTATATAGATAGAGAATTGCATCAGTGGTGAGATATCTTCTGGAGCGGTAGAAGGATCCCACCATCTTTCCAGCGAGCTATTCACGAATTCATTGTTGCTCATCATTCAAAAACCCATGCATGCTGTTTCTCGAAAGTGTTTTCTGTATTGGCATAGCTTCCTTTGCAGTTGTACAGTTTCTTTCCGTCTAAGTAGTGCCCATACTGAGTTATTATCCTGACGATTGTACCCAAAGAGATCTTCTGCTCAGCACAACAAAACCATAAACAGAATTATTCCTGATTGCTTCTGTATTACATCAGTCACCTGCTTTCGATGACCTCGCGTTACCCTGATCAAGGGTATAAATTGGGTTCTCGACCTTACCCAGAGGTCTTCCACAAACTAGTAGATCGAAGGAAAATCATTACTTTTCTTAACAGTAGTACTGTCCCGCCATCAGATACAAAACTACAGATAACTATTTATGTACTATATATATTGCTAAAGTGATATATAAAATTTCGAAAAAAAAAAACGAGTTAAATACATACTAATGTTTTATAAGTCCAACGTGATACAATTCTCAATTCAAGATTTGTAACAATGGTATAAGGAGGATAACATATAACAATTAAACATAGGAATACTTCAGTATCAGACATGACAAGCCAATCCGTTTTATCTGCGATTACGTTCCCTATATAACGCTCAAGAGAGTACGTTTGAAGAAGTAGAATCAAACCTCAACTCAGCCCTAGATGAGCTACGTCTCTACCACGAGAGCAACAATCTATTTGCAAACGTTACAAAGACTCACAGCTGCACGTTCCATCTCAAGAACCGGCAGGCAAACCGTTATCGCGTGGTTTGGAGTACGATATATCAATCCTGTTTACCTTCCTATACTCCTTGACCGCACCTCTTACCCAAAGAACATATCAAAAACCTAAGATTAAAAACTAGCTCCCGGAGCAACATTTTATGGAAAAAGGCCAACTTCAAATGGGGAGCCACGGATCAAAGATTAAGATCCACTGTTTTATGCAGAGTTATCGTATCCTGTTTGGGACACTCAACCCTACTGCTTGATCACTGGTTGCCTGAAACCTACCAAAACCAAATATCTGCATGTACTCTCTGGCATTGTTCCCTTCAGACGTGAGATGGACTTGCGAGCCGAATAAAGATAACAAAACTTGCAGTGATGAACACACAAACACAGCCAAACAACAGAAGTTCAGAAGATACTGCTTCGATCATATTTAACTTACAAGGTCTAAAGAAAAAAAACTGAACTACGACTATGAACCAGAAATCTTTCTTTGCTGTCGTATAAGCTGTATCCCCTGAGGAGACCTTTACTTACTAATAACTAGCTAAACGAAACATGTACATGACTGTCTAGCAACATATTACTGCTTATGTAAAAACAAATAAAAGTTATACCCTGCTCTACTTGTATTAACCTCGTAAAACTTCATTGGTTACTTAACCTCTTCAAAACAGTAACCTCGGATTATATATATCTATCATATAAAGCTGAATGTGTGTGAGCATGTGTGTGTGTGTGTGTGTGTGTGTGTGTGTGTGTGTGTGTGTGTCTGGTCAAGAATAGGCTCCTATATGGTTGACTATTTAAAAAAAAAACTGATTACATATAATGATAGAAGATTATCGAGACACAGGAATGGGTAGATTTGATCTGGCAGAACGCTGGTTCATTAAAATTGTGGGGTCTGCGTTCGCACCTACTCCACAAAGTATGGAAACAAAAAATAAAAAAATAAAAAAAAAACGTTTACAAGTGTTTTTGATATAGATGTACATAATAATACTTTGATAAGTATGTTTTAACTTAAATAGGGATGGTGTAATAAAATTGTGGGGTCTGCGTTCGCGCCTGGCCTCCATAGAATGGAAATAGACACAAACTTTAATAAAGACTTTTCATATCTATCTGCGTAAGTATACTTTGATAATTATGTTTCAGTTTGAAGAAATGCGGTA
>NC_136500.1:53877829-53895329 GCF_053919585.1 Euprymna scolopes
TGTAATTAATAATAATGATTATAGTAATAAAAATAATGTTTATGATAGTAATAATGATATAAATAATAATAATAATAATAAATAATGATAATAATATTGATAATAATAATGATGATAATGATAATAATGATAATATTATTAATAATAATAATGATAATAATAAATATGATGATAATAACAATAATAATGACAATAATAATAATGATAACATTGATAACAATAATAATGATATGATAATATCAATGGTAATAATAATAATGATGATGATAATAATAATGATAATAATTATGATAATTATAATAATAATGATAATAATAATGATAATAATAATGATAATGGTAATAATGATAATAATGATAATAATAATGATAATAATACTGATAATAATTAATATGATTATGATAATGATAATGATGATAATGGTGATAATAATGATAATAATGAAATTAATGATGATAATAATATGATAAGAAGCCGAAAACGATTATAGTAATTATGGTGGCAATAATAATGATAATAATAATGCTTATATTAAAAATAAAATAATAATTATAATAATAATAATATAAATAAAATAACAAGAATAATAACAAAAATAATTATAAAAGTAACAATAGACATAATAATAAATAATAATAATAATAATAATAATAATAATAAAAATAATTAATAATGATAATAATAAAAAATAATAATAGTAGTAGTAATAAAAATAAAAATAATCATAATATTAATAATTATGTTAATAGTAATGTTAATAATAATAATAATAAGAAGAAGAAGAAGGATTATAAATGTAATATTAATGGCAATAATAATAATAATAATAATAATAATAATAATAATAATAATAATAATAATAATATTAATGTCTTAATATTGAAAAAAATAAAAACAAAATATTAGCATCTATATCATTCATGAAATTTTAAAACAAGCCCCTCTTTGCAATATGGATATTGCCAACTGAATATGTTTCTTAAAGGAAAAATACCTAACGCTTAAAATGTTTTAATTATTTATTATAAAAAAACAGTAAAAAAAAAATTAAACCCATTAATTTAACCTTATTTAAGCCGGGATAAAATTTAATAAATCCGTCATGCAATAATAAATACGATCAATAAATAAAAAATATGTACACAATTAAAATAATATTTTTTTTATTTGTAAAAAAAAAACAGTAAGATTTAAAAATGTAAATAAATGTATGCATTTAAATACGAATTAAGAGAACAAATTAATAAACATGGGCAGATAACTCTTATCTTCTCGTTACGTTTCGCTATTTTAACCAAAACATATACCAGGCTCCATTTGTACTGATCGGATAAAAACAATAAAGTTCAAAAGATGTAGCGTACTTCTATATCCGAAAATCGGAATACTAAATTCGAAGTAAAACAAACCGTACCTACGTAATTGCCATTTGGCAAATAGTAACAAAAATTACGTAAAACGATAAGTTAGAAAAATAATTATTAATAAGAAACAGTTTTCGATAAAGTTTATATAATAATAAATTTGTCCGACATTTTGATTTACGTTGGTCATGTGACGTCAACAACAGAACTTAATTATCTCCCCTATCAACGCATCTCTTTTTTTTTTTTTTTAGTAAGCATAAATTAATTTAAAATATGTTTGAACGTATTGTATGACCAGGCAACGTCGGGCTGCAAGCCAGTATATATATATATATATATATATATATATATATATATATAGAGAGAGAGAGAGAGAGAGAGAGGGAGAGAGAGAGAAAGAGAGAGAGAGAGAAAGAGAGAGAGAGAGAGAGAGTGTGTGTGAGAGAAAGAGACAGACAGAGAAAGAGAAAGGGGGAGAGATACAGTGTGTACGTGTGTACTTATGCGTACAGCACCACATTTGAACATTTGAATCACTGTATACAATAAATGTGCTGACCTTTTGCAAACCCTTCTACTATTCAAATAGTTAAAAATTATAAATCAACGTTACCAATTCTTTGCCTGCAAAGAAGGCTTAATAATTAATCAGAAAATTATCACATGTTTTAATTATAAAAAAAGAAGCATATAAAAAAGTTATTCATGATAATTAAACTGGTGGGGTGTTAATAGTTTATAATTAATGGATGTTAATGGAGTATTATTACTTTAAAAACTTTTAAAGTTTCAAAGTTATTTGATGTTGGGGACCAGAGCCACGAGATAAGTTACAAGCCGAAACACGTGTCTGTGAATCTCTCTCTCTCTCTCTCTCTCTCTCTCTCTCTCTCTCTCTATATATATATATATATATATATATATATATATATATATATATATATATATATATAACACGGAAATTACATAATTGTCGATGCAATAATTTATTTCAACCCTATGGTATTTTCAAGCATCTAAACTAGACAATTACATTTTTGATACTGAAATAAAGAAAGAAAAAATTATTCTTTATTTCAGTATAAAAAATGTAATTGTCTAGTTTAGGTGCTTGAAAATACCATAAGGTTGAAATAAATTATTGCATCGACAATTATGTATTTCCGTGTTATATTTTTATGTTATTGCTCTGTTTACCACATTGAGCTCTCATACCCGGATTTCCTCCTGGAATTATTCCATTATAACACTATATATATATATATATATATATATATATATATATATATATATATATATATATATATATATACTAGCTGGACGCCCGGCGTTGCTCGGTTGTATAACACGCGTAATCATGATATCTTAGTTTATGCAGATTGCATATATATTATTATAGAATCAATCCTCTATCAAATATTATATATTACGAAGAATAATTTTCCTGGTAGACTAATTCGCAATAAAATAAAATAAGATAATAATTAAAATGTAGTTTATCAAATTCCGTCAGTGTTTGTTTAAATATCACGTAAGCTAATATTTAAGTTTGACAATGAATCTCCTGAAAACTCTGATTAATGTTTACTTTTGATATATGCAAAGAAATGATTTGCAGCGATTTTCAATGGTACCTCTTCTGTTATCGTAAACTCACAGGGCGCCCGGCATTGCACGGTCGTAAAATACGCAGATTTCATATTCATTATTATATTATATTGGACCCAATATATAGTAATGATTTAAAAAGTTTAAAACAAAAATTACTTGTGCGCCACCACCTAGAATCGAAACCAAAACATTCAGCTTAGGATTTTATTTTTTCCTTTGCTGTTAATGCCTGAGCTATGAAAACATTTATGCTACAAGGCTAAAAATTTAATCATGAACCAATGGCTACTACGTTCTGCATGCATATTCGTAATGCCGCCGTTCGACTTTCACTTGACAAATTCCAATTTTGTTTTCATTTTCAGACTATTGCACTGATTTATCCGGCCTAAACCCTAAATATAAAGCCTCAAATGTGTTCAAATATCTTATATATGAAGTTTTATGTCTGTAGACCAAAAACTCTATGAGGAGTTTGGTAGGTAATTTTTTTAAACAAAAATATATACGCATACATAAATATATACGGAAAGAGTTTTGTGTTTACTATAACCTTTCTGCGACAATATTACACAGTATAAATCATGTAGAATATCTGCATGAATATAATTACGCGTAATAGTTAACTAAAAATGATCATCCCATGAGAAAACCGAAAAACTAATAGGGAATTAATTAAAATGAATGTATAAACGTATTAATCAGAATAAAATGGTGAGGTACACCCGGGTTTGAACACGAGATGATTCGAGCTGTAGTCGATCGTTCTACCACTGAGCTTTTTTTTTTTTTTTTTTCTAAGATGAAATGATTTGCTGAGGTTTTATTATCTCCCTTTCTGGTGCAGCTTAAAATATTTCCTTGTAGTTTTTTTGTATTTATAAGAAAATAGACTATTTTTAGGATGGGATGTTTTTCGATTTTCTATACTTGTCATACGAATTTCTGTATAAGACATATCTAATAAACCTGCCAGATATATAAATGACTTTTGTGTGCAATTTGCAAAATATAGGCTCAGCCGTTTCAGAATCTATGAGGAAGGAACTCACACACACTAACAAAATGACTTTTATACAATAGTAGATATGTATATAGATAGATAGATAGATAGATAGATAGATATAAGAGTCGATCTAAAAATTAAGCGTCCTATTTTTTAACTCTAGAAGTTGAAGAGCTACGAAGACGGCAGAGGTGCCATTAAAACGAGACACCTTTTTTGCCCCAAAATTTATTTTTCTACATAGTCACTACCATTTATAGAGCACTTTTGTCGATGATGAATTATGGCTGTGCATGGGTGACATCAACTTAAAAACATGATGAGCTACGAATATGGAAGTGGTACCTATATTATTTATTTTTCTACATAGTAAACACCATTCTCAGTGCACTTTTGTCAGGAATTCAATTATGCACCTCTGCTTCTGACGCACGTCCATGGCAAGGCTGCTTTCTTAGAGTCTTACACAGTCAACATCTGCAACAAGAGATGAAACTTTCAGATCATGAATGCATAAGTTCAGTCATCATAACAATGCAATTTGCTATTCCTTCTGATCCATTCGGGATGAGTAAAAAATAGGAGGCATTAGTTTTGGAATGTCCCATGTATATAAACTTCAGTCCCTTAAATTGTAAACGTTAAATCGAAATAGCACTGTAATTATTGCACCGATATTTGATTCTGACTAGCATGTTTCATTTGTTGAACGCTGAGGCATGTTCGTAATAATAACAATGAAAGAACTGACCCATTAAATTATCGCTCAATTAACCTCCTAACTTTTTTCGACAAAATAGTTGAGTCCTTAATGTATCAAGCTCTAGTTCGCCACTTTACAGATGCTGAATATCTGTCTGACCACCAATATTGATTTAGGCAAGCCCGTTCTGCTGCAGATATTCTAACTGTAATCTCCGAATGTTTAAACGAAGCACCGGATAAGGCAAGGGAGGGAGGGCAGTAGCCCTATATATACCCAAGGCTTCTGCCAGGGTATCGCACGATGGTATTCTCATGAAAATAAAATCCTATGGTATAACTGGATGAATGCTTAGCATAATTAAATACTCATTAAATGAGAGAAGAATCCAGGTTGTCCCCGATGAGCGTACATCCAAAAAATTTGATATAAATGCGGGTGTACCTCAGAGATCTATCCTTGGACCTTTGTTGCTTTGGATATTCATAAATGACTTACCTGATAAAATTGTCTCTGAGATGGGTATATTTGCTGACGACACCACACTCTATAGCAGGCATGTGGGTAAAACTAATGGGCACATATCTAAGGTAATGGCGGAAACCTAGAGGAAGACCTTCAGTCTGTAGTGGAATGGGGTCAAAAATGGATGGTAACGTTCAACGCCGCCAAGACAAGGCTTGTTTTCTCTAATGATTGCATTAAACCTTACAAACCACCAATAACTATGGCTAGAGATACATTACCTGAAAGTACTCCGTTCAAGCTCCTTGGCTTAACGTTCACAGGAAACATGAGTTGGAATAGATACATCGAGATCATTGCCAAGGCTGTTGTGAAGAAGGTGGGTTCTCTCTATCGTGCTAGAAAGTTACTTACGCCTGAAAGTATCCTGTACCTCTACAAAGCCACAATTCGCCCATGTATGGAGTATTGTTGTCACATTTGGGCTGGTGCATCTGCTACTAGTCTCTCGCTCCTGGACAGGGTCCAAAAGAGAGTCACCAACCTGATAGATCTCGAACTGTCATCTAAGCTTCAGCCCCTGTCCGATCGACGAAATGTTGCATCCCTCTGCCTGTTTTACAAGTATTTTAATGGTGGATGCTCTGACGAACTACAAGCCCTTGTGCCCTCTCGTTGAAAATACCCCTGGCAAACCCGACAAGCAGCAAAATCCCACCCCTACAGAGTAGAAATCCCCAGATGCCGGAAGTCCTTCTACTCTAATAGCTTCTTCCCTAGAACTGCTAGACTTTGGAATTCTCTTCCGATTTCCTACTTCCTCAACTGTACTGACTGTTCAACTGTAATGTGAACAGACATATTGCTGCTAAACTACCTACATAGTATCCATGCAACTTAGGTCCCTGATAGTAGCCCATCAAGTGGCAATGTGCCTTATTTGGGGTGAAAATGCAATAAAAAAATTTTTTTATTTCACTTCTTACCAGATATAAGTAGAATGCAGAATTTTTCAACAGCAAACGCCACTTAGAGATTGCAGTAATATCTTGATATCAAGATTGCAGTAATATCTTGATATCAAGATTACAGTAATATTTTGATATCAGTAGCAAATTTCGCTATTATTAGTCGATGAGACTACTAGTAGATTCTATTTAATATTACTATAAAATAAACGTTTAAAAGTATTTTCACTTTGATATTATCGGACGGAGTAATATCGGTAACAGCTGAAATCTTTTAGATTTCGATTCCGAATCTTGGTCACGTGATATGTCTATAGCAAAAATGTCTTCGGTAAAACTACCATCTTTTGTTACAGAAACTCTTTGCACCAACTTTACCACATAAAAGTAGATACCACATTGTTTTTTTTTTATCAAAGAACGAGACCTCCAGATAATTAACTTAAAAGCAAAATCTCGTCATTATCAAAAAAATAAAAAATAAATAAATAACTAATAATAATTATATATGAATACCGTAGTACCTTTAATATACGCACCTACATAGCCATAATTTCCAGATTATCAATTATTCGATCGGGGGATCCTATTTATTTAAAAGGAAGACAAAAGCTGACAACAATCTAAGGGCATTAAAGTAGTATATAGATACGCTAATTTAATGTTCGTAGTATGTTACAACTTTCATCCTTCTTAAGAATAAATAGAATTTCCCGATCACCAAAGAGGCAATGTAAAAAAAAAAAAAAAAAATTAAATAAATAAAAAAATGATGTCGCTTTTGGACCGGATATGAAACTAAAATATACCTTGTTGGTCTTCTGGATAGGATCCAATGGGTAGTATCTGTTTTGTGTAAAGACGCTATTGCGGGGTTTCCGTGCGGGCCAGGCGCCCATACAATGGAAATATGTCACAGACTCCTATAATGATATTGAAGGAAATCCGTAATAACCAGATATAAAGGGCGACACAAAAAAACGGGCCCCAACTCTAATTAGGCCCCGGTTCTTAGTGTTTTGTCCGAATGAAATGAAACTTTGGTCATAACTAGTTTATTGTATTCAAAACATCACATCAAAACACTAGGGTCTTTGGCCTTTTTTTTCTCCGTTCTACAGCATATGTTCTAGATGGCCTCCATTTAGCTTTTGTTTTTTGGGGGGTCACCCTGTATTCTGACACTACATTAATCAGATTATTTAGATAAGTACTTTTACAGTTCTAACAAAAGGGCTACAATAATATAGCGGGGTCTCCATTCACGCTGGCCGTCTATAAAGTGCCCGGCAGTAGTACATTACATATGAAAGATGCCGTAGTGGAATTTCCACGGACCTACTAGTATGCATAATTATTCTAGCTAATTTCTCTATAAGATAAGCAGTTATATTTGTTTCGTATAAATATTAGCTTATTCATTTTCCTTCTGAATCCGCTCATAAAAGAGTAGTTGTCTCTTCGTCCAATATGATAGCCTTCGGTTATAAGGAACAATTTTTAAACACTATTGATTTTACGATTAGACCTTTAGTGGTTTGTGATGTGATCGCTGGTATGATATTTAATGTTTCTATTGTGTGAAAGAGCGCGTTGCCACAGCTTCGACATTTTTCCCCAGTAAGCAAAATTAATGTTAGATAATTACAACTTTGACTGAAGAACGGATTCATCTGGTATGTTTCGCCCTACAACCTGCTAGAAAATATTAGTGTTGGGACGATTAATCGGAATCCGGAATCGGAAAACAGGAATATTTGAGGGGATAGGAATCGGTATTGAAATCGGAAACATTTGTATCGATTTCCGATACCAAAACGATTTTTCAATTTTCTTTTTTATTTGATTTTGTTTAAAGCTAAATCTTCCATTGCTGGTAATAATGATTAGATAATGAATATTTATTGATTTTAAAGCACCAGTGAAGCTAAAATCGATAGATAGTACCCCACAAGTATTTTTGTACGTTTAGGAAAATATTTGCACATTTTACATTTATGTTTTTACGGTTATCAGAGAAAAATAGTAAAATATTTAGAGATTTATAAAGAATCGGAATCGGTAATTTTATTGGAATCGGGAAAATATTGGAATCGTCCCACCACTAATATATATATATATATATATATATATATATATATATATATATATATACAGAGAGAGAGAGAGAGAGAGAGACAGAGAGAGAGAGAGAGAGAGAGAGACAGAGAGAGAAAAGGAGAGTTGCGTGAGAATAAACATGATTTCTAGTCCTGGATACAGCCACATACTTCGAAATAATCTTTACGAACTCGCGATTAGTTAAGCTTTCTTTACCCCAACCATCCTTAGTGCGACCTTAAAATCAATGAGGTAGTTAAGTCCAATTCGGGGAAAGAAACATCAAGGTATTATTATTATTTTTTATTATTATTATTATTATTATTATTATTATTATTATTATTATTATTATTATTATTGGCTCACATGGAGCTTTCACACAAGTCAACAAACGATCTGATTGGAAACCTGTGGTGTTCTCTTGAGGCTGAGTGATAACAAGTCTCTCCAGACGTCCAATTCTCTCCAACTCCTTCGATAGCATATACAAATGAATTTGCATCATCGCAACAGCCCCTTACCATTGATTTCTCGCCGGCAATGGCCATTTGTTTATACTGGAATTTGAGTGGCACTAAGCCTCCCCAAATTCCCAGTTCTCTTTGCGCTTGTCCAACCGAGGTCTGACTGGCGCTCTCTCCTCGGTCTTTCAGTCCTTCTTGACACTTCTCAGCTCTTTGGTGTCACTTTTTTATTGGGAGGAGCGGTGGTGAAACTATGAGGGGATGCATGATGGGGATGTAGAACGTAGATATGCAGCTTCGGTGTTCTTCATTCCCTGTAACGCTTATTCGTTATATTGTCTTCTTTTATTATTCTCCGCATTCAAGTGTTTTCCTTAATATTTCAGTCGTTTTCATTATCGTTAGTCGTTGTACTTTTGCAGTTATTCCTCTGATTCCAATTTCTGACATTCCTTTTTCGATGTTTTTCGGAATTGTTCCTATTATTATTATTATTATTATTATTATTATTATTATCATCATCATTATTATAATTATTATTATTATTATTATTATTATTATTATTTACTCACTAGGAGTAGTCACATAGGTAATTATCAAAGATTTCTCTTTGAGAACAATCTATGATGCTCTAAGGAATCTGAATGACAAGTTAAAACGATTAAAATATTGGTACAACGAGGGGAAAAACAGGAGAAAAGATTCAAAGTTCCAAATTTTTTAATCTTTTCTCCTGTTTTTTTCCCCTCGTTGTGCCAATATTTTAATCGTTTTTAAACGTTAATAAACTTAATTTTAGTTGTCCCCGTACTTTTGGCACAGTCAGTAGTTCCTCATTTCTTTAAAGTTTCGACATAATATTATTTTTTACGCTATCGATTTTCTCCTGATGAGATGATAGCTGAAAGAGCTCTTGAGAAACTTCCGCCTATTTTATTTAAAACTATATATATATATATATATATATATATATATATATATATATATTTAATATTAAGTAATGTGATTTATAATTTAAAGTTTAAAAATTTAAAATATTTTTAAAAATTTAAAAATCAAATTTTAATTAAATTAAAAATCAGTTTCATAAGAAGGAACAACAACAAAATCAATTATCTGTACGATCGTTTCGGAAAACAATGCTTTTTATTGTGGTATACATCAAGTAATGTAGAACAATTATATATAGTTTTTTGGTAAGCAAGGTCTCCTCATCAGCAAATTTAGGAGGGTTTTTATTGAATTTAAAAGACACCATAAATAAACCTAGCATTAAAAGTAAGGCAGATGAATCTGAAAAATTGAAATAAAAGGTTTGGATTTAAAATTTATAAGAAAATTAATATGGATTAGAGATAGAAATAAGTAGAGAAAAATATATATTTTTGAATTTACATAATAAATTTGATTTAAAAATATATAGAGATATTTACCTTTTAATTTTTCTTTTTTTGAAATCAGGAACTGTGTTTAAAGTAGTCATTTAGATGTTTGCTATAGCTTTTTATCTTATTGAATGATAAATTTAAAAAGGGGGACGCTGGTGCAATAAATTGTTTCCGTTAGCGTATTTTTGATTTAAAGACGCTACAGTTTATATAGAGAGAGAGAATATTTCAATTAGAAGTTTTAAGGGGAGATAATTGTCATGTGTTCTTGACTTTATTTATTATTTATTTTACGGGTCTAAGGGAGGTAATTAGTCTAACTTAATTTATTAAAAAAAGAAAATAAAAATAAAAAAATATATTAAAAAAAATAATAATTGTAATCTGTTTTTACTAATAAGTAATTTTTAATGATTTAAGGTGGTTTATATTTATTAAATTTAAACCAACGTTTATGACTACATGTCAGAAGCTCCTGTCTTGAATTTAATAGTTTGGTTGTACTTTTTATATCTTCATATTTAAAAATTTTTAGGGTCTCTTTTGTACATAGTGCACAAAATTTATATATATATTTATTTATTTATTTATGTGCATATATATATATTTATGTGCATATATATATATATATATATATATATATATATATATATATATATATATATATATATATAGTAGTGGCACGAATAACCGAGAACCGGAAAATCGGTATCAGAATCGATATTGAAATCGGGGGAAGCTGTGCTTATTTTCCGATGCTAAAATGTTGTCTTTTTTATTCGAATTTGTTGAAACCAAAATCTTCTAGTGCTGGTAGTAATGATAAAATAATGAATATTTATTGATTTTAGACTAAGAGTAAAATTAAAATCGATAGATCATCCTCACAAGTGTATCTTTACGTTTATGAAAATATCAGTACATTTAACTTGCGTTTTTACACTAATCGGGAACATTAACAACTGTATTTAGCGATTTATCAAGAATCAGAATCAGAAATTTTATCGGGATCATGAATTTAGTACGGAATCGATAAAACTATTGGAATCTTTACTCCTATGAATTTAGTTTTTTTTTTATTTTTGTGCATTGATAATCGTATTTAAAACGCTTTTTTTCTAGTTATTTTAAAAGAAAATACACATTTGTGATATATTGGTCGTTGAATTACATTCATCTGCAAAATATCTAGCCAATTTGTATATTCTTTTAAACATTCATTTTAACTAATTCACTATTAGTTTTTTTCGATTTTCTTATGAGATGATCATCTTTAGTTCACTATTACATGTAATATATATTCATGCAGATATTCTACAGGATTTATACTTGCGTAATATTTGGGTAAAAACTTTATAGTAAACAAAACCTTCATTCTAGATATATCCATGTATGCGTATATATATATATTTGTTTAAAAAAATTACCTTCAAAACTCCTTTGTCTGTTTTTGCTCTGCAAACATGAAACTTAATATATAGGGTATTCGGACCCATGACAAACTTTATATTTGGGATAAAGCTGGGGGAAAGTCCGTGCAAAAGTGTGAAAATTAAAAAAATGGAATTTGCCAGAAGGTCGACCGATTATGAATATCTCCAGTATCAAATAATTCTTATATACTGTGAATTTTACTATATGTATCAAAACCAAAGAAGGTAAAATATAGCATACGAGAAATATTTGGAGACAAGTCTCCCTTCTCTGTTATTTCAGATCATTTGAAACCATGGCAGCAAGTTTTTGTCTCCCCTCCATCAAAGCACGAGGTTTTGGGGGGAAATATCAGATATTTTGTAATTAATATGCAAAACTAGACAAGCAAATGACTATAATTGAAACATGTTATAGCTGAAAAAAAGTGTCACGAAAAGACTTTGGATGATGGATGATCCCCTTAATGTCCGACCCTAAAAGCAAATGTCACGTAGCTCAATAAAATTCAGCTCATTAGCTTTCCAACGAGCATTCATTTGTAAAAATTCTGATCCATAATCG
Source organism: Euprymna scolopes (assembly GCF_053919585.1). Classification (NCBI taxonomy): domain Eukaryota; kingdom Metazoa; phylum Mollusca; class Cephalopoda; order Sepiida; family Sepiolidae; genus Euprymna; species Euprymna scolopes. The sequence continues at coordinate 53,889,900 of NC_136500.1, forward strand.
CTGAGATTTTGAACTCATAAAATTGCCAAAAAGGTGATATATATATGTATATATATATATATATATATATATATATATATATATATATATATATATATATAATTATAAAACTCAAATGACCTTGTAATGAGTGTTGTAACCACACATCCGGTTTACGACTTCCGGTTGCGCATGTGTACATAAACGTAACCCCATAACAACGTAAACAAATAAACACAAATTGCTACTTTTGCAGAATTTGACCTGCGCACTGAAATATTAACATTATTATTTAGAAATTATTATTTAACATGGGAAGGGTGGGGATGTTTTGCAACTATTCTGTATTACAACTATACTGTCGCAATTTTCTTACAAATAAATCAACTTTGACCCGTTAACAACTATAAGAACATTTTACAACGGCGATTTACCCACGTTCTTCCTTTTTTGTTTTAATTTATTCTCCATTTTTTAATACACATTTCTTAAAGACATTCATACATTTTCTTCTACACTACCAACATAAATAAATAACCCCGAAAATGTTGCTTTTTTTTACAAATAAATAATCAACACAATAAAACGTATTGTTTTACTGTGTACGTTTTCAACGTCCCAATTGTTTTTTTTTGTTTTTTTTTATGTTTAAATTATCCAAATAAACAATTGTTAATACTTTCTGCTTCTTTCTTTTTTGTACATCGTTCATTTCCACATTGTCTTAATTAGTTTATTTATCTAATTATTAACATAAATTAAATATTTGACGCAATGGGTCATGAATGTTTGTTTAAAATAAATGAAAAAAATTACATTTTATTTTCATTTTCTATTTAAAAAGCCATTCTTAACATGTGAAGAATGTTTTAACGATTCTGTATTTCAACTAACAATTTCATTTAAAAAAGATATATCAAAATTTGAATTTTACTTTAAGTATTATGGTATCTGTTCAGTGCACATTTACCTATAAGTATGGCAAACCACTTATTATTCAATGGCTGTAAGTTTTCTTTCAGTAATAAACAATTATAAACAGAACGACTCATAGAAATCTATCTATATTCTTTTTTCATTTTAATATACTTTCATAGAAATGTTTCTGTTACGTCACAAAAACTATTTTCTTTACATCAGAAGTGACACGCTCATACATTAATTTCATAGCTAATCTAACATAATAACCTAACGGGACACGGGTAGTCTAGTATATATATATATATATATATATATATATATATGTATATATATATATATATATATATATATATATATATATATATACAGAGAGAGAGATAGATTGATAGATAGATAGATAGATAGATAGATAGATATTGTCAACGTAAATCTTGAAAAGGATTGGCTGGAAGACGTCTCGATAAGAGGTTGTTTTCTGCCTTACCCCTTATTTATCCCTTTTATTAAATTTATGCTTAGGAGAAATATACTTTAGAAGTGAATTTTAGTCTTCTGTTTGGAAGTTTTTTTTTTAATGGTTTATGTTTAAACTATAGAAAGAAAAAAAAACTAAACACTTAGCAATTAATTGTGGCACTATGTTCGGTGTTTTTAAAAGGTTTATAAAATTATGTACCCATAAAAATCTTTATATATATATATATATATATATATATATATACATATATATATACATATATATATATATATACATATATATATATATATATTCGCAGCAAAATTTATTGTTCAAATGCTCATATCTTTGGTTCTATAGAACGAAATCACATGAAAATTTGCAGACCTTTTGGAGATTTTAATAATATTCTATTGTTAAAATTTTATGACAATTAGTAAAAAAAAAACTATATTTTCAAACCAATAAAATATGCCCGAATTTGCTTACAATTCTATATGTAGTGTCTTGTCAGGCAGCTTCAGTTTTGCTGCTTCGCTTGTCTCTTCTTTCTCTTTGCACAGCTACTCATATCTATCTATCTATCTATCTATCTATCTATCTATCTATCTATCTATCTCTCTCTCTCTCTCTCTCTCTATATATATATATATATATATATATATATATATATATATATATATATATATATATATATACACGGCACAATCACGTTGACACACCGGTTCTCGCCAGATCGCCGAAATTAAGCAACGTTGAGCCTGGACAGTACCAGATGGGTGGCTCTTTGGGAAGGCTAAGCATTTTATGTATCGTGCCGAGTCGTGGAAATTTCCAGGTTAGTATCTGAGGGCGCATTAGTTCACTAGGAGAGATGCATCCCCAGTCTTCGTTAAGACATGTATCTACGAGAAGGAAACTCTGATGTACAAACCTGCAATCCACTGTGTAATCTGTCCTGTGGCAGTTATCTGCACCGACAGTTATAGCAAAAAGTTAAGTTTGTTCCACACAATGTCTTCACCACTATAAACAAATCATCTGTGTATATTTGCGTGCAACTTAGTTGTTGTGACACAAGCTCATACGTCGATATATATATATATATATATATATATATATATATATATATATATATATATATATATATATATATATATATATATATATACTCACGTACATACGTAATCTGTGCCGGAATATAATCTACATCAAGTAGGAAAACGATGTCTACATTCGTGAGTGACATTTCAGATTATATCTGGATTATGTAACAATATATATATATATATATATGTATATATATATGTATATATATATATATATATATATATATATATATTAGTGTTGGGACGATTAATCAGAATCGAGAATCAGAAAAATCGGAATAGTTAAGGGGATCGGAATCGGTATCGGTATCACAAAAATTTGTACCGATTTTCCGATACCAAAAACGATTCTTTCAATTGTCTTTTTTATTTGATTTTGTTTAAAGCTAAATCTTCCATTGCTGGTAATAAAGATACAATAATATATATTTATTGATTTTAAACCACCAGTGAAGCTAAAATCGATATATTTTTTTCCCGTTTACGAAAATATTTTCACATTTAACAGGTTGTTTTTTTTTTGTTTTTTTTTTTTTTTACAGTAATCAGAGAAAAAATACAATTATATGGTTAAATATTTAAAGATTTATAAAGAATCTGAATCTGAATCGGTAAGTGTATCGGAATCAGGAATTTTGTACGGAATCGGTAATTGTATCGGAATCGGAAAAATTATTGGAATCGTCCCATCACTAATATATACAAATATTATAATCTATAATCGAAAAAATCTGATGAAATAAGGAACTGGCAAAGATAACACCTTACACATCTTACATCGCATTTTGTATTTGAGAAGTTTTATTACCATACAGTAAACAGTAGTTTCTTTGATATGACAGAGATGCGTCCGAAATAAATGTTTTTCTTTTGAGCACAATTGAAACATTATATTTGACTTTGCCATTTTAAACTTTAATCCAAGCCATTATATATAAAATTTTATAAAACCAACAGTAAGTTCTCTACAGTGCAATCTAGACTAAAATATATCGTGAACTTAATCTCCAATTAGAACAGGCCACCAATCGATTTGATTGAAAAATGAACTATTTCATCGATTTCGATGGCAATAAGAATATGGGGTTGCGAAACATTCGCTGATCAGCATTCATTCATGGGCAACATCGGGTCGCTCTGCTAATATATATATATATATATATATATATATATATATATATATATATATATATATATATATATATATATATAAGGGAGTACATATAAGAAACATTGTATTCAAATGTAGGCGGTAATAATTTACGAATAGTGCGCAAATTACTAGTAACGACTTTTTCTTTATTAATTAAAAAGAGAAATGTGAGAATTCTAGTCAATCTTGCCGAGATAACACTTTAGATGTGCCTTTTCTTTAATGAACTGTTAAATTGCTTTGATGGCAATGATGATCTGTCTCTTCAGTTGCAACATACCGCTGATTTCCCTTTCCAAATATTTACACGAGTAGTTTTAACATAAATCATTATCAGTGGTGTTCCCTGGAGTCTGAGTGTCATGTCCCTCATATTGCCTAGTGGTTCCATAGGAGTTAAATTGCTGGTCCTGTTCTTTCTATTCCATATATAAATGGTGTAATCTCTACGCGTTTTTTTTTTAAATCTTTTGGCATCTGCAGGACTGTTACATAAAATGAATGTGTGTGTAGAGTTCGTTCCCTCTGAACTCCGAAAAAGCTATGATTGTTTTTAATGAAATTTCACGCAAATGTACTCTATGTATCTGGCAGTGTTCTTTGATTGGTTTTGTATCGGAATGTCTTCGATAAGTATTCAATAATCGAAATAATCCGATGAAAGAAGGAAAAGGCGGTTTTGACCAAAGTTAACCCCGTATACAGCCTAACAGCATGAGTGCATTCAGAAGTGTTATTACCACACAAGCCGAAGACATTCTGATACAAAACTTATCTAAAAACACTGCCAGGCACATAAAGTACCTTCGTGTGAAATTTCATAAAAATCAATCAAACCGTTTTCGAGTCCACAGGGAACGAACACACAAAGACACAACACATACTCTCTCTCTCTCTCTCTCTCTCTCTCTCTCTCTCTCACACACACACACAGAGAGTTAACGCTTATGCAATAGCAAACATATACATATATGTATAAATGTTTTAGTAATGCATCGCATAAATATGTTTAAATGAAGCTGAAATAAAAATATTAATAGTCTTACCATTAAATAACATGTTAAAATTATAATGTCTTATTTTTAATACTTTAATAATGTTTAAAAATAAAACAATAACTCTATCTGTCCGATGTTATTCGAGAATCTTTTTATTTTAATTCATATTTCATTTATATTTTAGTTATTTTATTTTATTTTATTATTTATTTATTTATTTTTATTTATTTTTTTTTTTTTGATAAAAATAAAAAAATAAAATAAAGATGACTCCTGGATAACATCGGATAAATAGAGGTATTTTTTGTGCGTGAATCGAATAAAATGATATAACTAGGACATTTTAATGATGGGTTTTCTTTTTTTGGACGAATTTTTTATTACCTTTTTTTAATTTTATTCAATTCAATTATAATTTTCTATAGTTTGTCATTAAATTCTCATGGTTCTATGCTACTTGTGTGAATTTTGTTTCCTTGTTTATTCATAAAATTACACGGTCTTACTAACTTTCCAATCTTTTAATGCATAACAATTTGCTAAGAATTTTATAACCAGACATCACTTTCTATTGGACAGTTTAAAGGTTTGCAAATGCCTGCAAATCTCAAAGCGCCGGAATTCTATTTATTTTTCTAGTCGGTTTACAAAATATTAAAATCTCCTTTTGTCTTCAATTAAATCGAACTAATTTTGCATTGAATTATTTTTAATAAGTTTTTTTTTTAATATTTTCGTTTTATTTTTAATAAGTTTTTTTTTTCGTTTTATTTTTAATAAGTTTTTTTTTTTCGTTTTATTTTTAATAAGTTT
>NC_136500.1:53915329-53925329 GCF_053919585.1 Euprymna scolopes
ATATATATATATATATATATATATATATATATATATATATAGATGATATATATATGTATATATATATATGTATATATATATGTATATATATATGTATATATACATTTATATACATGTATATGTGTGTGTATATATATATATATATATATATATATATATATATATATATATTGAAACGATTCTAATCTTTTGAATAATTTTAACCTGGAATTAATATATGTAGACACAGACACAGACACAGACACAGACACACACACACACACACACACACACACACACACACATATATATATATATATATATATATGATGAATATATATATATGTGTATATATATATATATATATATATATATATATATATATATATATATATATATATATATATATAAACTGAAACAATCCTAATCTTTTGAATAATTTCAACCTGGAATAAATATATGTACATATACACACACAGACATATACACACACACACACACACACACACACACACACACACACATATATATATATATATATATATATATATATATATATATATATGTGTGTGTGTGTGTGTGTGTGTGTGTGTGTGTACATTGAAACGATTCTAATCCTTGGATATTTCAACCTGAAATAAATATATGTACATACGTATATATGTATTAATTCATTATATATATATATATATATATATATATACATACATATGTATTAATTCATTTTATATATATATATGTATATATATATATATATATATATATATATATATATATATAGAGAGAGAGAGAGAGAGAGAGAGAGAGAGAGAGATTGAAAGATAATTTTCTCACGCAAACAGTATTGTAACATGCTTAGAATCAATTATCCTTTAGTTCTCCGTCCTAAAACTCTTTTATTTGTTCTTTCTATCTTAATTGTTTGATGAGTTTTTGATGTTAATAATGATCGACATGTTTTCATAGTCGTTGTGATCGTTTGTGCATTATTCGAATTCATATTTTAGTGTCTTACGGAGTTTTGTAAAAGTGATATTTTGCAGGAAATGATAATTCACAAGAAGTGAAATTTTAAAATTTTTGTTATTTTGTTAACCGTGATATTCTGTTAAACGTGATATTTTGTCAGAAGGTACACTCTTAAGCAGTGATAATTTGCATGAAGTGGCATTTTTCAAAACTTATATTTGTCATGAAGTTATATTTTGCAAAAAGTGAAATTTTAAACGAAGTTATATTTTGCATAAAATTATATTTTACATAAAGTTATATTTTGCATTAAGTGATATTTTGCAAAAATTAATATTTTGAATTAAGTGATATTTTGCATTGGGCGATATTTTGCATTAAGAGATATTTTGCATTAGTGATATTTTGTATTAAGTAATATTTTGCATTAAGTGATATTTTTTATTAAATGATATTTTGCATGAAGTGATATTTTGCATAAATTGATATTTTGCATTAAGAGATATTTTGTATTAAGTGATATTTTGCATAAATTGATATTTTGCATAAAGAGATATTTCGTTTTAAGTAATATTTTGCATTAAGAGATATTTTGTATTAAGTAATATTTTGCATAAATAAATATTTTGCATAAGTGATATTTTGCATCAATTAATATTTTGCATACAGTGATATTTTGCATTAAGTGATATTTTGCATTAAGTGATATTTTGTATAAGTTGATATTTTGTCTAAAATTATATTTTGCATTAAGTGATATTTTGCATTTAGTGATATTTTGTATTTAGTAATATTTTGCATAATGTGATATTTTCCAAGGCGTAATATTTTCAATGGATAAAGTGGTATTTTCAAGAATAAATATTTTATAAGAAGTGATATTTTACGAAGGGTGATATTTTTAAAGAATCATTATTTTAGAGAAGTGACATTTTGTAAAAAGTGATATCTTACAAGAAAAAATATTTTGCATAAAGTGATATTTTGCAATGAATGATATTGTATAAGGAATGATATTTTAAAATGCTTAAAGAATTTATGTTTTTGAAATAAGTGATATTTTCTAAGAATAAATATTTTGCAAAAATTGAAATCTACAACAAGTGAAAGTTATAAAACTTTACATTTTGTATGACGTGTAATTTATAGGAGTTTACATTTTGCAAAAATTATTAATTTACAAATATTGATGTTTTTCGATTAAAAACTAAGCAGAAAATTTCAAGAAAATTGTGTTTTATCTCAGGCATTAAATTACGTTGCAAATTGCAACAAAAAGCAATTTTCTTACAAATATCTGTCATTCAATTTGACTAAAGTATCCGTCATTCAATTTGACTAAAAATTCATCACATCAGAATTAACTGTTATTAACAGAAACATTTTTTGCTAACATAAAACATTTTTCGCTAGCATAATTTTTTTTTTTTTTGCTAGCATAAAACATTTTTGCTAACATAGGACATTTTTCGCTAGCATAAAACATTTTTGCTAACATAGGACATTTTTTGCTAACATAAAACATTTTTGCTAATATAAAACATTTTTTCTTATATAAAACATTTTTCGCTAACATGAAACAATTGTTACTCGCGTAAAACATGTTCCGCTAAAGTAAAAAAAAAAAATTTGCTAGTAGAAAGCAATTTTTGCTAACATGTGCATGTGTTTTTGTCTGTCGTTGCATTAAATAAATTTCAAGTTGGCAGACTATTTTTGTGCGAAAAAAGCATAAGTGTTTATTCGTTTTTCTAAGAAAAATGATGAATAATGGTTGTTTACATAATTGAAATAGTGATGATGATGATGATAATGATGATGATTAAATGCAGCATTCATTAACAACCACAACAACCGAATGAATGAATAAAATGCAACTTTTATCAGACACTTCAAAATCTATGCCACAATCAATCAATGCGTTTTGCTTGATTCGTTTTACAAACGCACATGTTTATTTTTCTTTTTTTTTTTATGTGTAAACCGAGCCTAAACACTGGGTTGTCGCTGACACACGGTACTAATTGAAACTTAAGTAATTTTATTTTCGAAATAGCCATCTTTCTCTCCAACTTTATCTGTCGCTCTCTCTCTCTCTCTCTCTCTCTCTCTCTCTCTATCTATCTATATCTATATATATATATATATATATATATATATATATAGATATATATATATATATATATATATATATATATATATATATATTGTAGGGATCAATTGATGTAAAGGAATAAAATATAAAAATTGTCAACATACATCATGTATTTTGGAATATAAATTTTTGTCATCATTTATTCTATATATTGCTCTGTATTCACACTGAGCTACTTATATAGGGATTGATATATAGTAAGAGAAATATATATATATAGAAATATATATGTATATATATATATATATATATATATATATATATATATATATATATATACATAAGGGATGGTACGATTCCAGTATTTATTTACCGAATTCGTATTAAATTCCCGATTCCGATATGATTCCCGATTCCGATTCTTTCTACATCTCTACATATTTAACTATAAAGTTTTTTTATTTTTCACGGTTACTGTAAAAACACATGTTAAATGTGTAGATATTTTCTCAGACGTAAGGATATACTTGTGAGGGGTGATCTATCGATTTTAGTTTTACTAATAGATTAAAATCAACAGATATTCACTATTTTAGTATTACTATCAGCAGTATAATATTTTTCTTTAAAGGAAATCAAATAAAAAAAGCCAATTAAAAGAGCCGTTATTAGCATCGGAAATTTTTTTCGATTCCGATTCCGATATCCCCAAAATTTCCGATTAGTCCAATTCCCGATTCCCGATTCTGATTAATCGACCCAACATTAATATATATATATATATATATATATATATATATATATATATATATATATATATATTCGTCATTTCTTTGTACATGTGCATATCACCATTAGCGAATTCATTTGCACTAGATCCACAAACTACACAAGGAAATCCTTGTTTAAAAACGTCGACAAAATTGGATAAATAAATGATCAAATTAGTCATGTTTACGTTTCCTACTTTTCCTCATAATTTTTATGATTTTCTATATAATTATTATAGTTTATATAATTATCATAGGTTATATAATTATTATAGTTTTATAATTATTATAGTTTTATAATTATTATTTTTTATATAATTATTACTATTTATATAATTATTATAGTTTATATAATTATTATAGTTTATATAATTATTATTTTTTATATAATTATTATAGTTTATATAATTATTATTTTTTATATAATTATTATCGTTTACATAATTATTATAGTTTATATAATTATTATAGTTTATATAATTATTATAATTTATATTATTATTATAATTTATATAATTATCATAGTTTATATAATTATTATAGTTTATATAATTATTATAATTTATATAATTATTATAGTTTATATAATTATTATAGTTTATATAATTATTATATTTTATATAATTTTTATATTTTATATAATTATTACTATTTATATAATTATTATATTTTATATAATTATTATATTTTATATAATTATTATTTTTTATATAATTATTATAGTTTATATAATTATTATTTTTATATAATTATTATCGTTTACATAATTATTATTGTTTAAATAATTATTATAGTTTATATAAGTATTACCGTTTATATAATTATTATCGTTTATATAATTATTATTTTTTATATAATAATACACTACATGTTTGAACATGCGTAATTATTTTTATCATCTAATAACAATGAGATGTCCGATCAGCCAACTAACTGGTCACTGATTATTTTATGTAGCTTCGATAAAGAAAATTCTAACGTTAAACATTTTAAACTGAACTATTTCAAAATCAGATAACGTCATATTATGTCGTTCCCTTGATTAAAACAGCTTGATTCTCGTATATGTCAGTGATATTTGTCTTATTGATTAGAATATTTACTTGATAATTTTTTTTTTGGGGGGGGGGAGACGAAAATTTGATCGATTTTTATTTTAAGAACTAAATTGCTACAATTTTAAACCTTGTAAAGACTTGTTCGTTTCCATTTATTTTTAACTGGCAATGAGAATTATTTTTACAGAGGACGCAAGAATACTTTTTTCTTAATTGTGTTACTAGTGATAAACTTTTATTATTTAAAAGCAATATCATTAACAACAAACAACAAATCAATACGCCTGAAAGTATCCTGTACCTCTATAAGGCCACCATTGGACCATGTATGGAGTACTGTTGTCACATTTGCATCTGCTGTTAGTCTCTCACTCCTGGACAGGGTTCAAAAGAGAGTCGTAAACCTGATAGGTCCTGAACTGTCATCTAGGCTTCAGCCTCTGTCACATCGACGAAATGTTGCATCCCTCCGCCTATTCTACAAATACTTTAATACTGACGAACTGCAAGCACTTGTACCTCCTCGACGTGACTACCCCCGACAAACCCGACAAGCAACTAAGTCCCATCCCTTTACAGTAGAGATCCCTAGGTGTAAGAAAGCCTTATACTCCAATAGTTTCTTCCCCAGAACTGCAAGTCTTTGGAACTCCTTCCAGGATACTGCTTTCCCAACTGTACTGATATGCAGAAGTTCAAGTGTAATGTGAACAAACATCTTTCTACTCATCTCCATTCATAATGCCCCCGCAAATTGTCCCCGATAGTAGACCCCTACTTCAAAGTGGCACTTGCTTTGTTTGGGGTGAAAACTGAATAAAAAAATGTTGTTGTTGTTGTTGTTGTTATTATTATTATTATTATTATTATTATTATTATTATTGTCGTTATTGTTGTTGTTGTTGTTGTTGTTCTTGTTCTTGTTCTTGTTAGGCGTTTTCACACAGGATATTGTCGCTCCTTGAAAATAGCCAGTGGTGTACTCTGAAGTCCGAGTGACCACAAGTATCACCAAATTTTCAGTGTTTTCCACTTCTTTCCTTAACAATTGCAAGTGCCTGTGCGTTATCGCAATATCGGCCTATCATTGATTTCTCGTTCGTAACACTCATTCGTATTTCCTGAAGTATAAGTGACAAAAATTCTGCACAATGTCTCAGTGTTTTCCGCACTCTCCCAGTCGAGGTCTGGTTAATGCTCTCCCTCCTCTGTATTTTTGTCCCTCTTAATCCTTCATGGCTGCTTGCTAAAACATTGCATTGCTGCACGATTTGTGACATTTATTGGGTCGCTTTTTATCAGTGATTATCGAGAGTCCAAAAGATGTAAGCAAACCGCCATATTTTCGTTCTAACTCAATAAGTTTGGTATTATGTTTGTTCCAAATTAAATAAACGCATTAAAATAAGTGAAAACACAATACAAAACAAAACCTATACAAGTAACATATTGTAAAATATGCCCCAAATGGCTTTCTATTTGATGGTGTGAATGCTCTCAGAATCTTTTCAAATTTCGAAGGCCCACCAACGTTATGCGCGTCAACTTTTATAACAAAATATTAAAATGGCTAACTTGTTTTAAAATTCACCCAATTGGATCCTGTTCAATTTGAAAATTCACCCAAACCAATTCTGTTTGATTTCGTAATTAAATTATTTTTTAAAAATCAGATATTTTAAATTTCGTTTTGCCATTTTCGTTTAATCAAATATTTGATAAAAAAAAGAAAGAAAACAAATACAATTCAATATTAAACATAGACACACTTGATTTTTTTTTAATTTTTATATAGAAATATTATTTTACTTTACTTTTATATTATATTATATATATATATATATATTATATTTTTATTTTATTACTATTATCATCATCATTATTATTATTATTAAAAGGTCTCGCACAGGTCATTATTAGAGGTTACTAATTGAAAACAATTGGTGGTGTTCCCTGGAGTCTCCTTAACTTTCAAGTACTCTCCACCTTTTTTAGATAATCTTTGCAAATGAATTTGAATTATCGCAACAACCGTTTGCCATTGACTTCTCGTTGGCAATGACCATTGGTAGTCACTGAAATTTGGGTAACAATTAGCCTCCACAATGGTCCCTCTCCGCACTTATCAAGTGGGGGTCTAGTTAGTACTTTCACTATTATCATTATCATTATTGTTAATAGTGTTATTGTTGCTATACTGCTGTTATTGCTGTTGTTGCTATTATTATTATTATTATTAGTATTAGTATTAGTAGTAGTAGTACCTATTTACTATGCCTCCCCACGGGACAGAGTTAGACACCAGGGTCGTTTTTTAACGTGGCGAAAAGGTACAAAAATAAAAATTGTCTCAGTCGTGAAGGATTTCTCCTCCACCGAAAGAGAACAAGAAATGGAAGTGCAGCATCTGAAGAACAGATACTACACTTTGATCTTAGTAGTAGTAGTAGTAGTAGAAGTAGTAGAAGTAGTAGTAGTAATAGTAGTAGTAGTTTAATATAGTTCCGATTCAACTACAGATAATTTCGTAACGCTTTTTTTTGTTTCGCACGGTGCATTTTCAGAAAAATAAACCTCTCAAAAGAAAGATAGAACGTGATTTTCGTCAATAATGTTTTTTTGTTTTTTGTGTGTGTGTGTGTGTGTGTGTGTGTGTGTGTGTGTGTGTGTGTGTGTGTGTGTGTGTGTGTGTTTTAGTCTCCGGGAAGTTTATTTATTTCCTGTTTGTTCGGACGGACCACACGTCTAGTTTGCAAAAGAAGACGTGGGTAGATATAGGAAAAACATAAACAAACAATCGTGCGTAAAAGCGGCAACAATTGAATGTGAAAGTTATAAAAAAAATAAATAAATAAACGCCAAGTAACCCCCCTCCTCCCCGTAAACAAATGGGTTAAGGAAGAGTGGAAGGAGGGGAGGCGAGACGAATTAAAAAAAAAAAAAAAAAAAAACGCGTTCTGATGATTGTTTTTTATTTATTATTTTTATTTTATTTTTTTTTTGCCGTGCGCGCATGTGCGTGTGAGAAGGTGTTGTTTATTTGCCGGCGTGTAAAAAGTGGTGCACGCGCTTTCGAATTGTGCGACATGATCGCCTTTAAAACGTGCATTTTCTGGTGTTTGTTTTTAGGGCTATTTTGTTTTCATTGCGTTTCTCTGCTTTGTTTTGTTTCTAGACCCATTTATTTTGGTTTGTTTTGTTCATTTCGTATAACTTAAAGAAAATATAACGAACGAACATTCCTACCATACAGTAAAATAATTATTTAAAAATAACTCTTTTACACATATCTACCAAAGCAATATACACGTATATATATATATATATATATATATATATATATATATATATATATATATATATATATATATATATATATAACTACTTAATTTACTCACATAAAATTAATAGACGAAAGTATAGATTTATGCGTAAACTTTAAGTATTTACTTCAAAAGTGCTCAATGCGTAGGTAGAGCTAGTTAGTAAGTTATGAAATATATATGGCGATTAAGCTACACTGAATATTCCGCGTTTCATCCACTCTACGACTCTTCAGGCTTATGCCTTATAACTTTATATATATATATATATATATATATATATATATGTGTGTGTGTGTGTGTGTGTGTGTGTGTGTGTGTGTTTATATTGCTTTAGTATATATATATGTAAATATATGTATACATATGTATGTATATATATGTGTATATCTGTAATAGATAGATAATTACATAATGTAAATATATAAGTGCATATAATGTATATATATATAAATACATATATATACACACATACACACACACACACATATATATATATAATCATTTTATGCATAAACAAAATATTATAAGATTATATTTTACGAGTTAATTTTCAGTATTTACTTCCACAGTGCTCAATACGTGAATAGAGCAAGGGAGTAAGTTATGAAAACATATGACGATCAAGCTAGGTTGTATTTTAGCCTGACCATTCCCTCCGAGGATGGAACACAGAAGATTCTGTACGCAGAAGATTCTTTAATGTACTATAGATAGATAGATTGATAGATAGATAGATAGATAGATAGATAGATAGATAGATAGATAGATTGATAAAAAAAAACATATTTTACGCGTATAACTATTTGTTTCGATATTTACTACAACAGTGTCCAATGCACAAATACAGCTTACTTCTAGTATAAAAGTATACGTATGTCAAATAAGCTTTGCATAATATTTGAAAATAATATTTTAGCTTGTGATTCATTCCTGTAGGAAACCATTAGTTTAAACTTAGACACATTCAGCCTGGGGATTTTAGCGGGAAACATTGCTGTGTAGCTGAGAGCTCACTTGCAACAAATGTATTTTATATATATATATATATATATATATATATATATATATACATACATGTACATATATATATGTCAACGCAATTATACACACACACACACACACAAACACACACACACATATATATATATATATATATATATATATATATATATATATATATATATATATATATATATATATATATGGTGCTAAATTGGTCAAAGGGAAAATTATTCCCAACTCGCATTTAGGTAAAAATGCACTTTCGTAAATAATTGAATTCATTCAAAACATATCGCTAAAACCAGAACAAACAACATATATATATATAGCTGAAATAATAATGTAACTTAACAGAAAGATACGGTAATAAAAAATAAAATGTATATATATATATATATATATATATATATATATATATATATATATATATATATATATATATATATATATGCTCTACTAAAACTAGCATCAAACACTATTAAGAATTATATAAAAGTTATAGAAAAACATGGTAATATACAAGCTACCACTAGTGATAATACCAAACTATCTAAACCGGATAAGAACACTGTCGGCTTGTGCTAATGGCGTAGCGAATAGATTCTCGGTATTTGGAAATGAAACGTCTGGTTTCGATCTCAGCAGGAAAGACACCTGTCTAATCACATTGCAAAGATTTGATATAATTTACATTTAATAGTCTCTGTCAGAATACGCACGTTTCAACTGTTTAGTAATTTTGTTTTTGTATTGCTGTTTGCTAAGGAACGCGCGTACCAACCCAAACAACGATAACATTAC
>NC_136500.1:53930329-53952829 GCF_053919585.1 Euprymna scolopes
TTTCAATTAACAATTAACATTAGCAATTATAGAGGCCCTTGGCATTGAAAAGAGGTAATTAAATAACAAAACCAAAATCAAGCGGTAGATGTTTGTTCTACTTGTTAATTTGCTTTCTTTTTTTTCTATCAGTTTCAGTGGCTCCGAATTTATTTTTCAAACATTTCAATTCAAACAAGTGTCTCTCTTCACATCTTAAAACACGCATGTTCGTAAATGGCAACGAATTTTCGAAAAGGCTTAATCAGCAAACGAGTCAGCTCAAAAGAACAAAACGAAACGAACACGACCCACTAACATTGTTGATTTATCTTATTTTTTGTCTTTGGGTCTTTTTTAAAACAACTTCGGATTATTTACGAGATTATTATATTTTCAGCTCTGGTGATCTAAACATACAACTTCTGTGTGAATTCGAAGTAATATATATATATATATATATATATATATATATATATATATATATATATATATATATATATTTGTGTGTGTACGTACGTATGTTTGTTTGTTGGTTGTTTTTGTTTTACGAAATATCAACTCATTTCAGGTTATTTAATGCCGAATCCACTGATTTTGAAAATTCTTTTAATAGAATTTTTTTTTTTTCAAGTCGGTTTCTATTTAACCCATAGTTGGGACCCTAACAGGTACTACCACTTCGAGTCAGAGTGGACTTGAGAGCAATGGCAATTAAAGGGTGGCTCCATACTCCCAAAAGCCCGCAAGCGGGAGCTTCACCATTGGATCTAGTTTAAGGTCATGTACAGGATGTATGTGTGTGTATGTATGTATGTATGTATGTATGTGTGTGTGTGTGTGTGTGTGTGTGTGTGTGTGTGTGTGTGTGTGTGTGTGTGTGTGTGTGTGTGTGTAAGTAAATGGTAATTTACTTGAAAAGGGGAGGTATTTTCTCCCGAAATTAATCAAAGTTCCATACCACTAACGGACTTTATATACACCGGACATACGCACAACTTGGTTACAAACTTATTATATAACGAGGTGAGAAATGACAGATGAATAAACTGTTACATATTTCTCTACTCAAATGTACCCGTCTATTTGTTTGTTTTCTTTTCTTTACTCTTGTGATTCCGGTACTTTCCGCATTGCTTTTGGCGTTTAAAACTTTTATATATATATATATATATATATATATATATATATATATATATATATATATATATATATATATATGTATATATATATATATATATATATATATATATATATATATATATACTAGCAAAGAGATCCGACGTTGTCCGTGATTAAATTAGGATCTATAAACGTTCCACCCTCTCATATTTTTATCATAATCCAAATCAGTGAAATCGCACATGTTTTAATCAAAACCTGCTCGTTAGGGATCCCATCGCAATGCACCGAGAGGAACTTTCACGTGCGTCCACGCAGTGACTTAGTTCAAAATACATTGAGAATCTACTGTTGATTTTATAAAATTATCTGTAAATAATGGCTTTACTTAATTTTTAAAATGCAAATGACAAGTATCATGGTTCGATTGTGCCCTAAACAGAAATATTCATTTCAAATGCCCCCTGGCTTATCAAAGAGAAAACTAATGATTTTATGATCTTAAAGGAAACATCTATTTCGAACGCGCCCCTGTATTGTAAAACAATCTATAGTCGATTTTATAGGCTGCGCCCTTCTGCTTTTGCGGTGATAAAATTCTCAAATGCACTTGTTATGTTAGGTTGTATAAAAGTGTTAACTTTGGTAAAAATTGTACTTTCTTTCTTTAATCAGATTTATCAGATGCATATTAATACAAAATCTACGTAAGAACACTCCCAGGCACAACAAGTACCTTTATGTGAAATCCCCCCCCCCTAAAAAAAAATCAGCCCAGTCGTTTTCGAGTGTATGAAGAACGAAAACACACAGAGACAGACAAAATTCATTTAATATAATTAACGTTAATAGGATGCTCTTTTTTATTTGTAAATAAAAAGCGGTGGGCGAGTGTCTATATAAATAGATATTTGATGAGATCGTTTACGAGCAGCGATCACATACGCCGGCGGTTAGAACTGCCGACTATGAAGTGGATGGTTGTAGGTTCAATCTCTAGCTAGAGATGGATAGTAGTTTAGCCGCCCTGGTGAGCTGTGATACAGCGAAATTCTATTGTATGTGGATAACTATGTTTTAAGCCCGCTTTCTTGGGTAAAACACTTTCGTAAAATGATTTCACCCGTTAGCGTTAATCTGAAACTCTTTGTTTGTTTGTAAATAATCAAGCAAGTCGAACACTGTAAAAACGGGTGCCTATAAAAATGGGTATTTGATGAGGTCGTTTTCGACCGCTGATCACGTGGGCCCGAGATTAGAACTTCCAACTACTAACTAGATGGCTGTAGGTTCAACCCGTGGCTAAGGATTGGTGCTAATCTAGCCGCACTGATAATATGTGATACAAGGAACAGTGAATAACTATATATATATATATATATATATATATATATATATATATATATATATATATATAATATATATATGTGTATATGTATATATGTGTGTGTGTGTGTGGAAATATGATTTTTAAAATTATATTTCACTTTTTATATATACTAATCCTTAATTTAACAAGCTCAATGTGATTACAGAGCATATAATAAATAAATGACAAAAGTCTATAGTCCAAATTCCATGATGTTGTCCATCTTACAATTTATTTCTTTAATTCCGTTTTCAATTACAAATAATTGTTTCGTAGCGCAAACCATTCATTTAATTATTATATCAATCAACCAATCTACTTTGCCCTTAATTCATCAGCAGAAGTAGCAACTTGATGGTGGAGGAATTAATGTTGTTTAACCATTTCTTTTCGATAGTTGTCGTCCGAAGTGTCGAGCTTGAAAACGATGAAAATCCGTGTCCACTGGCGAAAGTTTTAAGCATAGATACATACATACATACATACATACATACATACATACATACATACATACATACGTACGTACATTTAAACAGACAGGTGAGATTTATTATAATGAACGGTTCTCATATCGTATTAAATTCTATACTAGGTCTACTTAGTAATTGGTTATCTCCCAGCATATGTATTGCTTCTCTGGGTCGTTTTAAATAGTCTCCACCGTTCTTCTTTGTCTATAATTAGTTAACGGTTTCCCTTTTCGCTTCAGATATAGTCAGCTGCATCCGAGTTTTTAATCTCTTCACGTATTACGGCTCCTCAATGTTCCTCTAACCGTCCGACATGTCTTACCTTTACATGGAATCTCATATACACGGGTCTCAGTCATGATTTTTTTTTTCTGTAGCTGTTTCCGGAGAGTTGAATCGCTCCTGAATACTGTCCTGATCTTATATCGATTATATATTCGTTGAAGTTTTTTTTAGCCGAGCACTTCATATATGGTATACAAACTGTGGTAAGTTTCTGAGTGGTGTTCTTTTGTGTCTGGTTCAGATTTCTTGGAGCTGATGTCATGCTCTCTGACTAGTTGTTTTAGTGAAGTGTTTCTCTTAAACTGTCCATCTCCTTTTGATATGCATTGCTATTACTACATATTGCTTTTGCTCGGTATTGTAAACAACGGACGATTTCTTTATTAATATATGGATGGTGGGAGTTAAAGTTTAGGTACCGTCAAGTGAAAGTTTACTTTCGGTGTACAGATGACATAAAGCCCTGACCAGTGCGGGTTATCAGCACATCTAGGAACGATAATTTGTTATGTTCTTTTTCCATCGTGCACTGCACTGTATAGTTGGACGGATTGAGTTCACATGGTCTAGTTATGGTTGAACATCTTCCTGATGAGGCCAGAGTATGAATGTGTCATCCACATATCGTAACCACATTGTTGACTTTAGTGGTGTTGATTCTATTAGTATATACTTATATACCAAGACCGGAACTGAAACCATTGTACGCAGTAAAAGACCTAACATTTTGAAAATTAGTAAATACTTGATTGTGTGTTCCTTCTAAGGTAATCTCTTTAAGATTCATGTATATATATATATATATATATATATATATATATATATATATATATGTGTGTGTGTGTGTGTGTGTGTGTGTGTATGTATAGTAATTTATAAAATATATATGGCGATTAAGCTACACTGAATATTCTGCGTTTCGTCCAGCTCTAGGATTCGTCAGGCTTATGCGCGAATTCTGTGATTGCTTCTTGTTTTTATATATGTTGATGATTTCTAGTTGGCCAATCAGCTTTCTAGTATCCACCGCGCCCCTTCCTATCAGCAAATGGGCATGCATTTTATCAAACAAAGGATCTGTTTTAGAACTAGGTTAGTGGTTTTCGGTAGACGTTCTCCTTTTTTTATGTATGTATATATATATATTATATTATATTATATTATATTATATTCCAACGACCATTATTCATTTTACAAAATGTAATATTTGCTAGCAAAAATTAAAAAATATATAAAACAAGCGAAACAATCATGCTCCCCCCGTGGGTGCACGGTGAACGAGGCATAAAACATGACTAAGTTTAGCATTGCCCCCCCCCATTTATACTCAAAAGTCTGCAGGGTACGTCAAATCCTGGTGAAAATGACCAAACTGTGCACTTTTAGGCCTTAACATATGTAAATTTGAGTTCTGCACCATGCAAAACTGCTAAATAGACATACACAGAAATTTTTGCACAAATATGCTAAAATAGTCCAAAAATGGAGTGTTTTTATTAGCCCTAAAAGAGCCCCTGGGGCACACCCAAGAGTTATCGTGAAGTATAGACAAACAAAATTATATAGAAATCAGTTAGTTACAACTTTTCAGAAAGTTTTATAAAAATTCAAGGTATCATTTTTTTTTTTTTTTAATAAGCACAAAAGTGACAATTTTAGCCATTTTAATCCGAAAGGCAACCTTAGGTAACCGGAGTTTTCCCGGAAAATCCGTTCTGTTACTTTTTTTTTGCTCATATCATGTTTAAGTTTGTGAAACATTTTAAAAAAATCCCAAGGCGTAGTTATTGAGATCGGACGGAGGAACGAACGGACGAACGGACAAGGGTGAATTTACAGGTCAACCCTCCTTTTGTCGGGAGACCACAAATCTTGTTTTTTTTTTTTTTTTGTGAATTAAAGTCAACATGAATACCAATATCCAGGAAGTTTTCGACGAATCATTGAATAATAAATTAATTTCTAGTCATTAGAAAACGCTTCTCAGCAAGCAAAAAAAAAAGAGAAAAGTATTATAAAAAATTTAAATGAAATAATTTTTAATTTTTATCATTGATTTTCTTGTTTATTGATTGCTCTATCCTGTATATTAATCTTGATGTTATCACAATAGGTTTTTAAGATGAAGATAATATTTATCTTAGTATATAATTTTCATAAGCATTTAATCAGCCTACACAAATTCATTTCTGTTTCTGTACTAAGCGTACTTCATTTAGGTAAGACTTCTTCGTCAATAACTGCAAAAGTTTTAAAATATTAGTTTATTCTTTCAGCATATTTGAACGATCAATATATATATATATATATATATATATATATATATATATATATATATATATACGTACATATATATATAACTACTTTATTTACTCACGTAAAATTAATATACGAAAGTATAAATTTATGCGTAAACTTTAGGTATTTACTTCAAAAGTGCTCAATACGTAGGTAGAATTAGGTAGTAAGTTATAAAATATATATTTTATAACTTACTCTCTCTCTCTCTCTCTCTATATATATATATATATATATATATGTGTGTGTGTGTGTGTGTAGCTCTACCTACGTATTGAGCACTGTTGAAGTAAATACTTAAAGTTTACGCATACATTTATACTTTCGTATATTAATTTATGTGAGTAAATGAAGTATATATATATATATTTGTAGTAGTAGTAGTAGTAGTAGTAGTAGTAGTAGTAGTATATCTGTGTAAAAAACGAATAAGTCAAATAGCAAGTCAGACAAACATCTCCGACTTATCCTGTTATCTGATTTTTTTTTGTTTTGTTTGCCGTCGAAGCCAAGAGCTACTTGAGTATAGGTATTAGAGAAATGTAAAGATTGCAAGTGTGGACATTGATGAAGCAGTAGTTATTTGTTTTTGTTTTTTTTTTGTTTGTTTTTACAGAGGGTGTATAATTGTTAACAAGAATGTAGAAAAAATAATAAAAAGAAAAGATTGCAAAAGGGAAAAAGGGAGAAAAGAATGAAAACGATTAAAATAGAAACTAATAAAAAAATGAAACAAGAAATAAATGACAAAAGTTATAAACATTGGTTTTTATTAAAGAATAAATTAAATTATTCCTTCCTATAATTCTTATTGTGTTTGCAATTTTCTACGATTGATTTCAAACTACGTTATGTTTTAACAATGATAAATTCATTGGACTCTTAGTCTCCATATTTTTCATGAAACATCTTGTTTCTTTTTTTTTTTTTTTTTCTTCCGATATTTATCCGAAAGTCGTCTGTTCGTTACCACACATTGTGATTGGCTGATCGACGTCTGATGTCAGGTTTCAGGCAAACCAGATCGGTTGACGTCATGTTCCGGGCAAAGCCGAATGAACGCTTAGATACGTTCGGTTCTAAATCTGCCCAAGTATCCAAATTTCTTCCTAATATTTTTCATGTAATTACCTTATTTTTTTCTTCATCCTATATTAACTGCGTCCCTGTCATAATTTATTAGTCCTACGAAAATACGTTTTCAAAAGTAAAAATAAATGGAACCGAATAGAAATTCCAAATCAAACAATCCCAGAAAAGAAGCTATCAAAATAGATAATTTTCCGGTATCCAGTGACGTCTAAACTGCAGAAATTATATTTTGTTTCTGCTAGCCATATGGGTACGGGGTATTTTCATTAAAGAGGTATAATACAGTATGTTCATCGGAACAGGTTCAGTTGGAAATACTTGTCAAACCAAAATGGAAAACTGCGGCGATGTTACACGAGTTAGAGCTTTGCAGACAGTGCGAAACTTATTAGGTTAGAGACTTCTTTGCACCAGCTAAAATGTAGCAACACTACACGATGCGTGGTCGAATGATGGTTTTAGAGGGATATAAGGTATTGGTAGGTGTGCTAAGTATTCTAGCTCCATAGCGGGCCCATCTTCTTTGCAGTAGACTTGGCAGTATATGCTACATAGTTATTCGAATTCATGTTGTATGAAAATGTAAGTAAAAGAAGTTTGAACGGGAACTATGTTTGCACTAAACATTTATATTATATGTGTTGTGTAGTTGTTTCCCAGTTTTTCTCTCTGGGGGAGCAATTTAAATGCAAGCCCTATACCTAAACAGTCGTTCTTTTTATTCTATATCAGGACGTTTGAAAATAATATTATCGGCTTTGCATTCGGACCAGTATATATGAATAACAAAACAATCTTACTTTATTATCTTTATGATTTAAAAATAGAAAATTAAGGTAATAAATTTTAAAAATGGTAATATTGGATGTAAGGTTGGAAGCAGCTGAGATAAGCTTTATAACTACAAAGTAATCAACATAAATTATATATATATATATATATATATATATATATATATATATATACATATATATAAAAGTGAAAGTGTCTGTCTGTGTGTGTGTCTTTGTGTCTGTGTGTGTACATTTCCTTACTCAATAACTCCGTCAATTTTTAGTCTACAGACTCTAAATTTGATATACAAGGTACTGAGATTTGGGAAAATCGACGTGATCGGCTTACGGTCAGAAATTTGGCGATTAAGGGGTCAAAGTTCAACGATTTCACCTTTGAGAACTCTACCAAACTTCTCCGACAATTTTGTGCCTAAACACTTGAAATTTTAGATATAGGTTTCTGAGACATGGATCTAACTTAATAACTTGATTTGAGCCCAAAACAATAAATTTTAAGGGGTCATAATGGGGGTCAAAGTTTTAAAAAATTGACCGCTTTTTTTTTCTTTTTTTTTTTTTTTGCTAAGCATATACCTCCAAATACCCGGGCAACGCCGGGCACTCATTCCAGTATATATATATATATATATATATATATATATATATATATATATATATATATATATATACTCTTTTAAACATTGTTGCAAAGAAAGGACGTTTTCAGACGTCTTTCATTTTTATTTCGCTATTTTTTGCAAGAGCGGAAGACTGCTTGAAATATAAAATAATAAAATATTAAATTAAGAATAAAAACAATATCGTTTTCATGTATTAAAAAAGTGAAAGTTTCTGTCTGTGTGTGTTCTCTGTGTGTCTAAATTTCCCTACGTAATAACTCCGTCAATTCTTAGTCTACAGACTCGAGATTTGATATACAGGGTACTGAGATTGGGGGAAATCGATGTGACCGGATTTCCGCCATAAATTTGGCGATTGAGGGGGTCAAAGTCCAATGATTTGACCTTGGAGAACTCTACCAAACTCCGATAATTTTGGGTCAACACACTTGAACTTTTAGATATAGGTTTCTTTGATATGGATCTAACTTAATAACTTGATTTGAGCCCAAAAAATAAATGTTAAGGGGGTCATAATACGGGTCAACTTTAAAAAAAATTAACCGCTTTTTTTTTTTCTTTTTTTTTTTTGATCAACATACACCTCCAAACACCTGGAAAATGCTAGCATATATATATATATATATATATATATATATATATATATATATATATATATATATATGTGTGTGTGTGTGTGTGTGTGTGTGTGTGTGTGTGTGTGTGTGTGTGTGTGTGTGTGTGTGGTTTATTCCTTGCTAATGGAGTCAGAGATGGCTTCGTGGTCGGGTTCGAATCTCCCGACAGGTTGTAATCGTGACACCCGACACTGATGAGTCCCGATAGGATGAAATGCTAGCATCTGTAGTTATTTAAAAATTCTTATAGTAACAGTTATGTCAGCCCCTTTAAGAACTCGGTTCTTATTATTGTGAACTTTAAATTTGAAATGAAAGTCGGTTACTTAATCTCGCAGGCGCAGATCATGATGGTATGATCATTAGATCACTATGAATGGACATCTCGGCATTTAAAAATAAATTAATTTATTTTTATTTCGGACTATTATTCTCATCTTTATTAGTTGTTGTTTTTTTATCTTTTATTGGTTTTTGTTTATTCACAACGTTTCGGACAACTATTCCTCTGGCCTTCGTCAGGTGGTAACCGCGACGGATAGGAACTTCGAATCTCTTAACTGCATTCTCAGCCATCACTGCCATCCGTAGTTGTTGTCGTCTCACCACATTTTTTTTGGCCAATTAACCTCTGGCACGCTTTGGGTGGGATTGAAACCGCTATCTTCAGACAATGCTTATCTGGAACTGTAGAGATTCAACGTCTCTATCAACTGCACCACGGGCCCCGAAGCTCATCTCAAAAATGAATGTCAATTAAGGAATATATATATATATATATATATATATATATATATATATATATTAAAGATAAATGTTTAAATTTCAACTGTATTTCTCGAGGTTAAAGTTGGCCGTGTTGGTTTGTTTCTTCCTTCTTTCTAAAACTTCCCTCTCTTACACTATTTCTTTCGCTCACTTTTTTCTCTATACATCATTCCCACCAACAAATTTGTGTAACCCCACGTTTCTTTAACCGATGACACTCGCAAAAGTTAAACCTTAAAATTCATGTCATAAGATCTTTAAACCATGCTACACGTTATGTATGATTTATATTAAGCCCTCCACCCAGTAATATCTACATTAAAACTTTTAAATGTACTGAAAATATAACCTAAGAAAACCTCCCCCGATTCAACCCAACCCACTCTCGTCACCCATACAAACATATCCCCATCCCTCTCCTACCCCTCCGACTACCAGCCAAGCGCGCTCCCAACCGCTTACAAGCAAACACGTGTATTTTCCAGTTTCTTTCTAGATGCTACTTCCTACTAATAATATCACTTAGATTTGAACACAGCTGAACTAGTCCAGTTTCGGGTAATTTCCATCACAAGAGTCTCCGTTGAAAAACGTAAAGTTTTTTACCATCCAAATTAGGAGGAATACAGAATTCACCAGACCAACACATCTACGCAAGACCTTCCTAGCGAAATATTTGGAGAAATATGGAACTGTAACGGACAGCTATAAACTATGCTTCTTGTATCTCTTGGAGATTAGAACTACTACATTCAGTAGTTACGCCGATTGGATGGACTTGTCTCTCGTGTTCATAAACGAGAAAGTATGTATTCAATTTTCTAGGCCTGGCTTGTTCATAAAAACATAAATTTGATGGCCTTTATAATTGAACTTCAAGAAATTTAAAGTTTTAAGGTGGACTCTTGAAACTACCGTTCCCAGTGAAGCAATCCTTTAATTTAATTTAAACCCAAGGGCCTTTTGTTCACCGAACTCTTACGCTTTCCCGGCTTATTCTACATCTATTTTTTATCTGTTTTTATGTGTTTTTGTATCTGTGTTTGTATATATGGATATATATATATATATATATATTTGGTTGAAAAATGCGAAGCTCGTTGTTTGTTTGTTTACAAAACAGGCGGTTTGAGCACTGTAGAAGTGGTGGTGGATGTCTATTTAAATAGACATTCCGACGAATTATTTGCGGGCGTCGCTTCTGTGGTCGAGTGGGAGAACTGCCGACTGTCAACACAACGGTTCCAGGTTCAATCCTTGGCTTGGGAGAGATGCTAGACTAGCGGCACTGATGAGTTGTAATACAACGAAACGGGACTGCATGTCGATGAATATAAATATATGTATTCTTTTACCATTTACCCCGCACTCCTCAACCTCACTTCCTGCTACTCTGACCCCCCCCCCAACTTGTCTGTATCCCTTTTTTTACGCACCCCTAATAATTAGTGTTAACAGTATTTTCATTATTATTAGTAGTAGTAGTGGTGGTGATGGTGGAGGTAGTGGTAGAATCATTGTTACTACTATCTTTATTATTCTTATTCTTATTCTTATTCTTATTCTTCTTCTTCTTATTATTATTATTATTATTATTATTATTATTATTATTACTGCATTGTTTTTACCGCTATTACTATTGTTATTATTATTGTTTTTATCATCATTACTATCATTATAATCATCATTATAATTGCTGTTATTATTATTATCCCGTTATTATCCCCGTCATTGCTACCATTATCTCCATTTTCACTGTTATTAACTTTAACTTTGAATTTGCTTTTATCACAACTATTGGTAATATTATCTTTAATGTTTATTTTTAATGTTTATCTTTAATGTTTGTCTTTACTTCATCTTTATTTTATCTTCAATTTTACTTCTATTTTATTTTCATCTTTATTATTACTACTATTATTATAATTTTCATTACTATTATCTTTTGCACTATTATAATTACCCTACTATTATTTGGTATATTTTTATCACTCTCATACGTAGTAATGGTTTCCTTACTCCTCCACTTTGACATCAATATGTATACTTAACCTTTTGCATTTAGTTAAGCACACTCATAGTCATTGCCATCCTAATCTCCGACCACCCCCTTATAATCATACTCCCTATATGATAACAGTATAAATATATCGCCGCTTATTACCTTTCAGTTTTACAACCTTCCTTACCCCCCCCAAATTATAAGCGATTTTATAGCCGCCATTTGCCATTTAGGTGGCACCACTCAAAATTACCCACCCCATAGAAAATAGACACCCCACAAACCGTTAAAATAAATTACAACGCAGCAACAATACGCCCCCTATTTAACCATAATACATATACCCCTTAATCTCAATACTATGTTAAAGGCCATATACAATCTTATATATAATACTATATATAACAAGCTTCTCCTTATTTATTTAGAATTCAATAAAGCTTCCCCAAACATTCTATAATTCCTCTTAATCTTTTTCGTCCCTAACGAACCTTACGCTAGATGCCGTATCTTCCCCATGCTACCTAGCACCTTCTCTACTCTTCTGATGAGAAGCATTAGGCTTCGAAATGCCCTGGCATAAAGAGGTCCTTGTATCCCCCAAATTTTGCCTGTATTCCATTATTAAATAAATGATCCATTCTATATCTCCTAATATATAGTTTTGTGTCTTCATTTCATACTCTCTCTTGTCCTATTGTATAAGCTCCAATAATAATCCTTTTGTGGAATTGAACTTTCTCTTTTCCTTTTATATATATATATATATATATATATATATATATATATATATATATATATATATTTGTGTGAGTATAATCTAGAGACTGTTGTTTCATCTTTTCAAGATTTATCTGTGTTGCAAGGTGCAGTGAATATATCAGCACAACGTATCAGTCACTACAAATCATGATAGTCTAACCCGTTACTCTCTGAGCTAACAATTTTGCCACCCTTAGTGGAAGAAACTCCTCAAACCGAAGAGGCATTCACCTTAGGCTGGTTGAACCGGTTTCCTCCACAGGAGGAAGTTTCATGGGAAGAAATATCTGTCGGTTTCAGATTAATTTTGTGCTCATTTGTTTACCTTTTACAACATTAGAATTTTACTTTACGCCTAAGTGGGCATTATATTTCCCTCCCCAGAATAATCTGACCATAAGGTAGTGTATATTGATAAAACAATGTTAACGAGATTTTTCAAAATTTAGCAAAATAAGCATTTAAGTTGACAAATCAAACTTTGATTCTTATTAGCCACTTTTTAAAATTTATTATTATTGTATTATGTTATTTGAAATATATAGAGCCTTTCATGCCTTTTACTTTTTAAAAATACTTAATTCCATTTAGTAGTCTGCAAATATATAGAATTTCTTAAATAGTTATTTTTAAAAAGTTACTAAGGGGAATAATTTTTTATTCTTTAAGTAAGAGTTATCGTTCCTTATTTGATTTTCTTTCCATTTAAGGTTTCCTAATGGTTATTCATATCTCATTTTTTTCTTTACAGACAATGCAAACATCCATTTTTAATTGATACACTGATGAATCATTGATACGCTATTAACTCATGTTTGAATTGTGTGTCTTGCTTTGCGCTTATTAAATCCAAACTAGGTTAACTTTTAGCTAAGACACTGAACATAGCAAAAAAAGTCGAAATAACGACGTGTTTTTTTTTTTACATAGTAGTTACCACTTATCAAGGCCCGGAAGCCACTCTGGGATGAAGGTTATTGCGTGTACAGTAATCATTGGAATACTATTGAAGTAATCGTTTGTAATGGATATTTGATAAAGTGTCTTACTTAAGGGGGCGGTTCATCAGGAATTTTTTTATGTTGGACTTGAAGACATCCAAGTTGTAGTCAGATGGGAAACAGGCAAACGGAAGAGAGTTCCACAGGCGTGCACTTCTAAGAAAGAAGCTTTGCTCATGGAATCTACATTTTGATTTAGGCACAGATAAAGAGTGGGGAAAATTATTGACAGTGGTTTCAGCTAGACGGATGTTTTTCGTGAAAGCTTGTCGAGGGGGCGGGCAGAGATTGGAGCTTAGACGAGCACTTGCCATAGAAATATCCATAAAACACATATAAGCTCGCAACGTCTTTTCTGTGGGAGAGAGGTTGCAGGGAAAAGAAAAGGGCATCCCCCACTAACACACGAAGACTATTTTGTATTCTGCCAAGGCAGAATAGGCTGTTTTAGCAGCTCCTGCCCAGATGTGGCAGCAGTACTCCATCCTCGGACGTACTTGGCTTTTATACAGATAGAGAATTGCATCAGCAGTGGGATATCTTCTGGAGTGGTAGAAGGATCCCACCATTTTTCCAGCGACATTGGCTACATACTTGATGTACGTGTTCCATTTCAGATCAGGAGTAAAGGTCAATCCCAGAAGCTTGTCAAAACATGGAGCCTCCCCAAGACGAGAGCGATCCATTTCAATTGAAGCCAGATGGGGATCAGAGCGTTGATGCTGTAAAGCTAGGAGCTTGGTTTTAGATGCATTAAAGTAACCAGCCAGGTCTCCCCCCCCCACTGTACCACGCGCTCAAGATCAGAGGAGAGAGAATCAGAGAGAACTTGGTCATTTACGGCCTTTGATTTGTTGCCATAGATGGTCGTGTCATCGGCATAGATGTCAGCGAATAATTTAAGTATGTGTTTTGGGAGATCATTGATGTAGATCAGGAAGAGGGTTGGGCCCAGGATGCACCCCTAAGGAACTCTAGCATTAATACTGTGGGCCTCTGATTTCTCCCCATCAACTACTACTCTTATGAGCCTACCAGAGAGAAATAATTTAATGATTGAGAAAACATTTCCGGTTATACCGTAGCTGGAAATCTTATGAAGTAGTCCCTTATGCCATACCTTATCGAAGGCTTTTGATATGTAAAGAGTAATTGCCCTAGAAAGGAATCTTTTGTCGAGAGATTCACTAATCTTATGAGATATAACCGTTAGCAAATCTGTAGCAGATCTACCAGAACGGAAACCATATTGCATGTCACCAGGAAGATTATTTCTGCTGAGGTGGTTGACTACTTCTTTATTTATTATGGATTCTGGCAACTTACTCATGGCACACAGAGGACTTATTGGTCTGTACTGAGGGGGAGATGGCTTATCACATGAGTTCTTAAATACAGGGTATACTGATGAGGTTTTCCAAGGTGTTGGGAAGCACTTCTCCTTAAGGCAACGCTTAAACAGTTTTGTAAGTATGGGGGTAACTTCTGCTTGAAACTTTTTCAACGCTATAATTAGAATGACGTCAGGGCCAGTTGCTTTACTGGAACCAAGGTTCTTGATTCGCTTGGCGACATCACGCACATATATTTGTATGTTGCATAGCGTGTTGTCTGTTATAGGAGGGAATACGGGAAGTTGATGGCCTCCGTCGTATAGGGTAGAATTAACTGCACCTTGGTAAATAGTTGGCCTGGTCTGATGCTGATGAGATGACCTCAGGTCCATTATCATGGTTGGGATAAAACGCACGCTTCTGTTCAGGATCCTGTTTGCTATTTGCCAAAATTAGTGGTAATCAAGCCGCTGCTCAGTTACTTTGGATTTTACGTACTGAGCTTATAGCTCTCTTGCATTTTTTATTACTCTTTAAAGTGGTTGCTGGCAGTCCTGAAAGCAGCTTTAGTCTCAGTAAATCTATTACATTGGTAGCTGTGGAAAAAATGATTTCTGTGCGCGATGGCAGCAGCACATTCTGGAGAGAACCATGGCTGGCTGTTAAGTTTTTGTTGACATTTTTTAGATGGTATGAATCGGTCTATGCCTACAAATAACCATTCGGTGTGATCGAATCCTTTCGGTTCCATTACGCCGCTTTCACTGGAGATTTTGGCGACCATTCACGGAGTCATTCCTGAATCATTCACACAGTCATTCCTGAATCACAAAAATCTAACCTAACTACACTATCGTACCAAACTCCCCCGCCAATTTTGGGTCTAAACACCTGAAATTTTAGATGTAGCTTACCTGGACACGAGTCAGATTCTTTATATATATATATATATATATATATATATATATATATATATATATATATATATATATATATATATATATATACTTAAAGTTATGAACAGTACATAGGGCCCGGGCAAAGCCGGGCTGAACTGATACTATATGATAAAATAGAAAAAAAAAAGACCTAAAATTCCAAGTGTCTAACGCAACGTTTCGCCTAATTGTTATAAGGGTTTTATTAAGTTGAGAGTGATATATTCCCCCAGATTTTCTCGATTGTTAATTTTTCAATTTTACTATTGGAAAAGCTTTCGTAAATGGGTAAAATGTTCAGGTGGATTTTTAAGGGTTAGATATTCTCTATATATTTTATTTTTTTAACCGTCGAATTTCCATATATATATATATACATATATATATATATATATATGCGTATATATATACATACGTATACACATATGTGTGTATGTATATATATATACGTATACATATTGTATATATATACATATATATATATATATATATATATATATATATATATATATATATATATATATAAAGGCAAAGTTGTATTTTCCGTGATATAAGAGTTGTTTAGGTTTTAAACTAAAATACGTATGAAATAAGTTTATAAGCCAAATTACAACGCAATATTATGTAACAAATTATGTAAAATAAGCAAATGTTTATTGGTTTAAAATTAATATTTCTACGATATTCGCCATTATCAGAATTTTATATATTTTTTCGCCATTGTGGAAAATCAAAAAATCCACTTAATATAAAAGCCGCGTGTTATCTATCTGCAGTGAATGTTTTCAAATGTCAAAAGATTACGTTTGGTGCGCGTGATATGGCAGTCAAAGATTTCCGTGATATAAGCGCTGTTTAAATGTTAAAACAGGAAATACGTTTATAAGCCAAATTACAGCGCAATATTATGTAAAACAGATATTGTTTTTATTTTCATATCACGCGCGATAAGCATAAGCGTAATCTTTCAAAAGTAATGCCTCATATTTTTCTTCCGCTTGAATGGATCAGAAGAGCTTATAAATTGCATTGTTATGATGACTAAACGTATGCATTAATGACCTGAAATTTCATCTCTCTGTTGCAGATATTGGCAGTGTGAGACTGTAAGAGAGTAACCCATATCATGAACGTGCGTTAGAAGCAGAGATGCGTCATTACATTCCTGGCAGTAAGCCTCCGCTAGGTCCCAGTAATCTTCGTGCTCATCCAGTAGATATCTAGGTAGTGTTTTCTCTATTAAGTCTTTATATCCTCTTTGACCCTTCATTCCATTTTTTTAGCTTGCAATTAGTTGCTTTTTGTTTTCTTAGATCTTTGTCATGTTTTGTTTTTTACTTTTGTTGCAGTCTGCTTATCATTTGTAACTCATGAGTATCAGTCTCCACATTTAAGAGTTTTTCTTAATATTTCAGGCATTTTTTTTATTGTTATCCGTTGTATCTTCTCAGCTATCCCGAAAAACGTTTTTTCGGGATTTTTCCAAGTACCCATATTATTATTGTTGTTGCCTTTCTTTGTCTTCCATATTATTTCCAGATCTCTGGGCAGTTCTGTGTATTTGCTTCGCTCCTCCGTCTCCTTGATATTAACACTGTATTTTGATGGAACGGTGAAAATTAAAGTCAGGCAGGACTTTCCTTCTTTATTTATGTTATTTATTTATTTGCGGACTGTCATCATCATCTTTATAATTGTTGTATCATGACGTTTCGGCCAATTATTCCTCTATCGTTTGTCAAATGGTTAATCGCGACGGAGTATTTTATAAAATAATATACCAGTCGGTACGGACCCGACAATGAAAGACCAGATGAGAACGAAACAACTTGGATTTATAAGACCAAAAATATCCAACTTGATCGCCCTTCAGAACCCGTGGCGCAATGGATACAGGCGTTGAATCTCTACGATTCCAGGTGAGCATTGTCTGAAGATAGCAGTTTAGATCCTACCCAAAGCAGGCCAGAGGATTAGTTGGCCAAAACGTGGTGAGACAACAACTATGGAAGGCAGTAGTTACTGAGAATACAGTTAAGGGACTCAGCATCCTTATCTCATCGCGGTTAACCACCCGACGAAGGCCAGAGGAGTGAAACAACAACTATAAAGATGAGGATAACTTTCCGCAAATAAACGCACAAATTACTCATCTGAAAGGATCCCAATAATAGAACAGCTTTACCTTCTAGTAAATTATTATGACATCTGGTCTTGTTTCGTGGATGGGGTTATCTTATTGTTTTCTATAGGGTTTTGTGGTTTCCGTTCTCAACTACTGCTGTCGGTTTGTGCTTGTACTATTTGTTTATGCATTCAAGATGTAATTGTTTGCATATTTTTTTTACATGGAGGTCACCACTTATCAAGGCCCGGAAGCCACTCGGGGATAAGGGTTATTGCGTGTACAGTAATCAATGAAATAGTATCATAGTAATCATTAGTGTTGGATATTTGATAAAGTGTCTCACTTAAGGGGTAGGTTTGTCAGGAATTTGTTTATGTTGGACTTGAAGACATCCAAGTTGTAGTCAGGTTGGGAACAGGCAAACGGAAGAGAGTTCCACAGTCGTGCACTTCTAAGAAAGAAGTTCTGTTCATAGAATCTACGCTTAGATTTAGGCCCAAATAAAGAGTGGAGGAAATTAATGACAGTGGTTTCAGCCAGACGGGTGTTTCTCGCGAAAGATTGGCGATGAGGGACCAGAGATTGGGGCTCAGACGAGCACTTGCCATGAAAATAACGATAAAACAAAGACAGGCTCGCAACCTCTCATCTGTGGGAGGGGGGCTGCAGGAAATAGAAAAGGACATCCCCCACTAAGCCACGAAGTCTATTTTGTACTCTGTCAAGGCAGGATAGGCTATTTTTAGCAGCTCCTGCCCAGATGAGGCAGCAGTGCTCCATCCTTGGACGTACTTGACTTTTATACAAATAAAGAATATCATCAGTAGTGAGATATCCTCTGGAGCGGTAGAAGGGTCCCACCATCCTCCCAGCAACCTTGGCAACAGAACTGATGTACGTGTTCCATTTCAGATCAGGAGTAAGTTCCCAATGTACTACCTTTCCCACGTAATCATATATATTCTTATATTCTTTTATTTGCTAATTTTCGGCATTTACTCGTTATGTAGTTTATCGTTTCGTCTTTTTGTCCACAGAGTACGAATTTGGTGTTTTCTTGTGTCTTGTCTATCGTTGCTTTCATATGATTGGTTCTAATCGCATTATGCCGTGCAGCTGTTATTAGTGATTCAGTTTTGCTTTTTAGGTGTCCTTTTCGCATATATGTCAAAGTGTTTTTGTGGGTCTCTTTTATTTTAATACCTATATTACATGTCCCTGTAACTGTTTTTCACATTTTATTTTTCTCCTTTATCCCTTGTCCCCTGGGATCTTGTTCATTTTTACAGTGATTCTTGTTGTAGTAATTCTTTCTATTTTCTGTGTTATGTATTTTTCTCATTCTTTTTTGTGTCGTTCACACAGCAATTTTATACTAACTAGTCCTCTTCCTCCATCTTTCTTTTTCATAAAAAGTGAGTCAGTATCATCCTGTGAGTGTAATGCATTATGTATGGTCATACATTTCCTGGTTTTCTGATTGAGATGCTCCAGTTCTTCATTTGTTCAACCTATGAACGGTCCAGAATGCCTTACTAGTATTTATACCTTTTATTAGATTTGTAATATGTAACTGAGTTTGCAGAGGCGTTTTTTGGTCTTTTGAGGTATTTCTTTCAAATGTGCAATTTCATTTCTGTTGCTTTGATGGTGTCTGTTTCCAGAACTCACAAAAATGTGTAGTTGTCATGTTCGCCTCGTGTCATTAACTCCCTTTGATTTCGTAGTTCCATACATTCAGTCACCTCCAATTTTCCCCTTCATATAATTAGCAGTGCACATTTTTTCATTCTGAATTCCATTCTAATATTCTGACCGAAGAGGCTGGTTGTGTTTTTTAGTGTAGTTCCTTTTTGTTTCGTGCGAAAAGTTTCAGACTGTCAATATACATTATGTAGTTCATTCTTTCGTCTGTATTAGTAAATGTATCCGTCTTAGCATTTCCTTAATATGTTTTTAAGAGGCATCATGGTTATGATGAACAGTAGTGGTGATCTCCTTGGAAGATACCTCTTTGTATTTTTATCTGTTATGTATTGTCCCTCAGCTGTCAGTTCAAGTCTCCGTGTTCTTTGGCAATCAGATTGATAATCTCATCTGGTATTTTGTACATCCTCAAGCATTCTACTATTCATAATTCAGAGATTCTGTCGTATGCTGTATAGTAGTCGATCCATGCCATGGCTATGTTCTGTTTTCTACTTTTACCTTCCTTCAGGATCTTTTAGTCGATATATAGTGGAGCACGTGTTCCTCTTTTCTTTTTTGGGGGCATAATTTCTGTTCCTCGGAAAGTAGTTCACGATTATTAAGGGAATAGTAATTTTCTTGACTTAGTTGTGTCGTTAGGACTTTCCACATGGTTGGTAAGCAGGTTATAGGTCTGTAGTTAATAGGCTTACTTCCTTTTCCAGTGTCTTTCTGTATCAGGCAAGTTCTACCGAACATCGTTGATACATATGAGGCTTTCATGTAATATCGGGAATTTTTGGCACCTGTATGCATGTATTCTGTCGTGACCTGCTGCTCTCCAGTTTGCCATTTTTCATTGGGTTGTCTTGAGGGATACGTGCTAATTCCATTTTCTGCCCTTTCTTTGATTTTGTATTTCTACTGTGACATTGCCGCTTTTCCCATATTTCGCTCCAGTAGAGCTTGATTTCTGTTGGCTTTGATAAGTCTGTTTTTTTTTTTATTCTTCCTCCGTTTACATTTTAATAAAATTAGCTTTCGTCGTTTTTAAAGGTTCTGTGTGGTTATTATTATTATTATTATTATTATTATTATTATTATTATTAATCCGATTATTATTAATTATAATATTAATATTAATTACTACTACTATTTATTCTTTTTATTATTTTTTAAAATTTATTTATTATTTATTCATTTATTATACTTTAAAAAATGGAACTCTATCTTTCTGAAGACTGCTTGCAGATTTATGCGCATCGTTCGCGTATATTGAAAAAAGTCCATTTAACAGCCGGCTATATTTAGTCGGATGTATATTCGATTTACTTGAATCTACAAACGAATTTGTAAGCGATCCAAACATGTTATTGGTCCCACCAACGATGCCGACTTTCGAAATGTTTCTTTTGTAGGACTGATCTTTGATAAAAAAAAAATGATAATTTTTAAATAAAGGCGAGGAGGGTGATGGGTGGAGAAATGATATTCACCCATCCCCATCCAGAATGGAAGGAGGAGTACGGGGATGCAATTATTAATAATTATAAAAGCGAATACGGCATGAGACACTCGTTTTCATCCGATGCGTTCTATGAATGAAAAAGCCATTACGACGATCGTAATGGCTGCTTCTAAGGAGACCCACTTTTTTTTTTGTTCAACGAACGGCAGTAAAACCTCACTAACGCAGACACATATACGTGCATACACATATGCATACAAACGCACATGACTATATATGTATCCCGCACCCAATTTCCTGGGTTGAGCACTTTCATAAAGCAGGTTACCAAATCCGTTCTACAAAGCTCTTCATAAAAAACGAATAAGACATTCTGTGTTATCTTAAATTGCTTATATAAATACTGAGATTTAGTTTACATACACACATACATACATACATACATACATACATACATACATATATATATATATATATATATATATATATATATATAGAGAGAGAGAGAGAGAGAGAGAGAGAGAGAGAGAGGGAGAGAGAGATTCAAGTTTATATGTTTAAATTTCATTTAAAAGGGTCAATTTTCAAAGAAAATACAAATTTATTGCTTGAATCATAGGTAAAGGACATTAATTTAAACTTTGTATTCTTTGAATTTTATGTGAATATTGACCCTCTTAAAATAAATTTAAACATAAAAACTAGAACCTTTATTTGCACTATCTAGTATATGAAGAAAGTTTATCATGAATATTTCCTTCGTCTATCTATATATCTATAAAAGTGAACGTATCTGTGTGTCTGTGTACATTTCCATACGCAATAACTCTGCCAATTTTCAGTCTACAGACTCGAAATTTGATGTACATGGTACTCAGATTTGGAAAAATCTATGTGATCGGTTTCAGCCAGAGATTTGGCTTTTAAGGGGTCAAAGTTCAACGATTTGACCTTTGAAAACTCTACCCAACTCCTTCAACAATTTTGAGTCTAAACACTTGAAATTTTAGATATAGGTTCCTTGGACATGGAAGTTAGAACTTAATAACTTTATTTGAGCCCAAAACAATAAATGTTAAGGGGTCATCATAGGGGTCAATGTTTTAAAACATTGACCACAATTTTTTTTTTTTTTTGCTCAACATACATCGCTAAATACCCGGGCAACGCTGGGCACCCATGCTAATATATCTATAAAAGTGAAAGTGCCTGTCTATGTGTATGTGAGTCTGTGTACATTTCCATACGCAATAACTCTGTCAATTTTCAGTCTACAGACTCGAAATTTTATATACAAGGTACTGAGATTTGGGAAAATCGATGTGACCGGATTGAAATTTGACGATTAAGGGGTCAAAGTTCAACGATTTGACTTTTGAGAACTCTACCAAACTCCTCCGGCAATTTTGAGTCAAAACACTTGACATTTTAGATATAGCTTCCTTGAATATGAATCTAACTTAAGAACTTGATTTGAGCCCAAAAACATAAACGTTAAGTGGCCATAATAGGGGTCAATTTTTTTAAAAATTGACCGTTTTTTTTTTTTTTTTTTTTGCTCAACATACACCTCCAAACACCCGGACAACGCGGGGCCAAAATGCTAGTATATCTATAACAGTTAACGTGTCTGTCTGTCCGTCTGTCTGTCTATGTACATTTTTACCTACGCAATAACAATAAATGCTAAGGGGTCAAAGCTTAAAAAATTGACCGTTTTTGTTGCTAATTTTTTTTTTTTTTTTGCTCAGCATACACCTC